>NC_056746.1:634171318-634341318 GCF_019279795.1 Protopterus annectens | reverse complement strand
TCTAAAGACCTTCCACTTGTACCCACATAAAAACTGCACCAAAAACAAAGTCTAAGGTGTCTTTTGTTAGAGACTGCTGAAGCTAAAACAGAATATGTGAGACATGGATTCTGATAAAGCTGGTCTTGCCACCAAAAAACTCTCCCTTTTCACAAAACCCAAAACTGAAATCTGGAATGTCGGGGATGTTCATAGGTTCATAAGTAGGTACTAGGCTATTGGCCCTAGGTCCTATATAAGCCTAGCCAAATGGTACCCTGGCTTTTGCCACCCAAGAAAAATATTTTCCTGTGCCCCTGTCAAGCAGAGCCACATAAGTGATCCCTGGGGTGAATTTCCTATCTCCCATCCAATCATCAAGATTTTTCTTGAAGAGTGCTAATGAACAGCTTTGTTTGATATAGATAGTTAGTTTGTTCCAGAGTATGGGAAGTCTCTGGGACAGGTATCTATCCCTCCAGCATGTTCTGTTTATTGTGGTGACAAGGTTTAGGTCCCTAGAGCGTGCAGCTCGGAGGGATTGGGATTTCTTTACGTGGAGCATGTCCAACAGCTCTGGGTTTGACATAGCTTTGTATGTTAGACAGAGATCGCCTCTGAGTAGGCGATATGTGCAGAGTAAAGCTGGAGTTTTTTGGGACGGTCTGCGTAGGGCATCTGTTTGAGGCCGGTAATCCCCTTTGTGAGGTATTTCTGTGGCCTTTCCAGTTGTTGTAGATGTCTTGTGAGAAACATTCCAAAAGAGTTGTTGTACTCTATAATGGGTCTAATGAGTGATGAGTAGAGGGGAACAATGACCTCTTTTTTCCTGGATGAGAAAGCTTTTGTGATGAGGTTTGCCATGTAGAAGGATTTCCTGACTACTGTGGCGATGTGATTATCAAAGGAGATACTACTGTCCACCTGTGTCCCAAGGTCTCATCACACTTTCGGTGTTAAGCAAACTACCGCCTATGCGGTGGTTCATGGGTACAGAGTTTTTACCAAAAGGGATGACAATGCACTTTTTGGCATTGAGCTTGAGGCCATGGCTTTGACACCAGGCATCTGTCTTAGCGAAGTCCTTTTGTAAGATGTCCACATCGTTAGGAGTTCTGATTATGCCTCCTAGTTTGCAGTCATCTGCAAACTTTGTTAGCCAAAGACCTTCTGTGTTAGCCTGTACTTCAGAAAAGTAGATACCAAACAGGAGAGGACCTAGGACTGAACCCTGTGGTACTCCACTTGTCACTGGTCTGAAGTTGGATTTAGAGTCTGCTACTTTCACAGTGTGGGTTCTGTCAGTGAGCCAGTCGGCAACCCATCTTGTGATATAGGGATTTATTCCTAGTTTAGTGAGTTTGTCTATAATTCCAGAGTGGGGGATGGTGTCAAAAGCCTTGGCAAGATCTACATAGGCTGTGTGTACCACCTTACCCTCATCTACAGCTTTGGTGACCACTTCAAAGAAGTACATCAGGTTTAGGAGACATGATCTGCCTTTTACAAACCCGAACTGGGTAGGGTCCAGAGTTTGGAGATTACCAATGTCATTGTTTATAAGTTCCATGATGATACGCTCAATAGTCTTGCAGACTGGCCTCATCAGGCTAATGGGGTGGTAGTTCCTGGGGTCTGTGGTGGCTCCCCTTTGTGGAGTAGAATAACCGTTGCTGTGCACCATTCATTGGGTACAAAGCCTGAGGTGAGGCTATGATTGAACATGGTACTTAGGTGGAGTGCCAGTTCGTTCTGTAGTTCATGTAGAACACAGCCTGGGATGTTGTCAGGTCCCATGGATGCTGTGTTCTTGGCTTTGGAGAGTGTGTTTTTTACCTGTGCAGCCGTGATTACAGGTACTTTGCATTCTTCCAGTATAAAGATGGGCCCTTTAGGGGATGAGAGAGGGGTAAAGTTAGCACTGAACCTATCTGCCAGGATGTTGGCAATATCAGTTGGTTCTGTATATTTAGTGCCATTGTGCTGTAATTCAGAGCAGATCTGAGTGTTGCCACAGATTCTTGACATAGCTATAGAATGCTTTGTGCTTGTCTTTAGAATCAGTGGCGATTTTGTTTTCGTAACTAGCTTTGGAGGATTTTATGAGGGATCTCAGCTTCTTATTGAGGCTGACCATGGAGTTCCTACAATCATGGGATTTTACTCTTTTTTGCAACAGTTTCTTTCTTCTGTTGTAGAGTTTGTTTATAGCAGGGGACCCCAGATTGGCTTCCTTTTTCTGGAGGATAGCATCTTGGTTCTGTTAGGGATTGCACGATCCATGCACTTGTGTAAGTGCTTATAAGGTGCAATTGTATAGAATTCAGCAGTCATATCTCTATTGTCTGTCAGCATGGGTGTCATGAAGTTTACCACTTCTGTCTTAAGAAGCTTGAAATTGGCTTTGGAGAAATTTTTTACAGTGGTTTCCCTAATGGGGGGTTGTGGTGGGATGTGGATGTCTAGGGCGATTTGCTTGTGGTCGGATCTGACCAATAAGGAATTGACCTCTGGCGTGGAACACCGGCTGCCCATGTTGGTAATGACCAGGTCTAGGATATTGCTGTCCCTGGTGGGGGTGTGGATAAGTTGATCCAAGGCATTGGAATTTATGAATTCCAGGAAACATTGAGCACAAGAGTTGAGTAGTTTTCCCAGTTAATGGTGGGGCAGTTGAAATCACCCATTATTAGGGTGTTAGGTTGTACCCTAATATTTTTCAGTATATCAAGAAATGAGGAGTGGGAATCCTGGGGCATGGTGGGGGATCTGTAGCAAGCTACAATTTGCATTACGGTCTTGCCCAGAGTTAGTTGCACTTGGATAATCTCAGATGCATTATGCTGAGCAACTAGCCTGGAGGTGTGGATATCCTTAATGAATATAGACATGCCTCCACCTTTAGTGCTTTGGTCCAGGTTAGGTGGCCGAAAGGTGTGGTATGAATTATAGCCTGGTAATGCAGGGGTGCTCTCTGGAGCCTTGAACCAGGTCTATGTCACTGCACAGATGTCGATGCTGTCCACTTTAAGTAGTGCTTTGAGTGAGTGCATTTTGAGGTTTAGACTTCTAGCATTAAGTAGCATTACCCTCAGATTTTGCTTGCTTGTACCTGTTACGGTGGTGAATTTGTCATTTGAATCTTGCCTAAAAAAGGCACTATAGGGGTGGCAAGAGCCTTAGCCAGTATCCGGAATCCAAGGGCGACAGGTACAGGCCATCTCTGGCAAAGCATCATGGTTTGTCGATCATGTCATCTCAGGCAGACCGATACTGGATCTCTTTAGAATGACACCAGAAGCTTAGCCAATTGTTGAAGTCAATCATTTTGTCTTTGTACTGTGGTATCATTCTGGGTGATGGCAGGATGCTACACAGGGGGCTAGGGTCATACCTGCCTGGGCTACAACATCAGAAAGCTCCTCCATGTCTCTTTTCATGTAGTCCAGGGAGGTATGGCTCAAGGCTATTCACACCAACATGGACAATGACAGAGTCATATTTGTACTTGCTGTGGAGTGACCTGAGTGCATGCGTTATGTGGCAGATCCTGGCACCTGACAGGCAGCTGACAGTAATTTTCTCCTTGTTTAGCCTGGTGAGTGGAACATCAGTGTGCCTGACTATAGCATCACCTATGACTATAGTGTTGGGTACGTTGTTATGCCTTATGGGCTGTGGTTGAGTGGCACACTGAGTTTGTGGGCTATGTGTCATTTGGGTTGTGTTGGGGGTGGAGGTTGCTTGCGTTTCTGCTTTGGAGGTCCTTGTTGCTTGGGTAATGTTAATGTTGAGGTCACACAGATTTTAGGTACCACTGAGTGTTTCTTATGTGGAATCTTGTCAGAGGAACCACGAGAATCACAGATGCATTGAGACCCCAGAATCCTGAGAAATTCACAGGCTGCAACAGTAGTCTTAGTGGAAAATCGCAGGAATAGTTCATAGGCATCTAGGACACACTGCAGGAAAGTAATCTTGTGAAAAGGAGTTAAACAAGACCTTTGCATCTTCTTCTGGCGTCCCAGTCTGCGTATGTGATCCAAGTGAGATATTACTGATGCTTTGAAAAACTCTGCAAAGACAAGTAAATCATCTAAATAAGGAAAAATGAAAAACATTCAGTATACAAGTAGGCTATCACAGTAGCTATACAGTTTCTGAATACCACTAGAACAGTGGACAGGCCAAAAAGTAATACAGATAACTGACAATGCAATCCAGATGCAGAAAACCTTAGGAAATGTCTGAAATCTGGACCTATAAGAATGTATATGGTGATAAGCACATTTTAAATCTAAGGTCACCAGATAACTCAAATGAGGAAAGAGGGGTAAGAAATAAGGGATAACACTTTGAACTTGGGCACTATCACAAACAGGTTTTTAAAGGAAAGATCCAGAAATGGTCACAACGAATTTTCTTTCTTCAGCACCAGAAACATCCTTGAATAAAACTCTTCTCAGAGAGGAGACCACTTCTATTGTCCTCCGAGACAGGAGGTGCTGAATGACAGGAGGAAAAAGATGAGACTGGTCTAGTGATGAGGGAGAATCCCTTGAAAAGGTGAGTGAGACTCCCACTGGTATCTGTACCCTTGATGAATTATGTTCGGACTCCATCTGTTTGAAACTATCCATTGTCAAAGAGAGAAATGGAAGTTCAGATTTTCTGGAAGGATTAAAGATCTGCCTGGGTAGGAAGGGTGTGTGTGGGGGGTCTTGCAAGTGGTCATTCAGGCTTATTAAACTGCCCTTTGTTCTGGGGAGATCCAAGTTTCTTTTTTGGAGCTTCCTCGCCATTGCTTTTTAATTTTTTGCTTACCAGCATCAAGCTGTGTTTGTTTGCTTTTTGAAAAAGGTTATAGAAGTAAAATTATAACCCACGGAAAAACTTGGAGAGGGAAGGTTGAGAAATATGCAACTCCTTGAATCAGCTTAACTTTCTCATCACACTTTTTAAGTAATTCTGCAGCAAAAACTCTCTGTCTAAGGGAGAATTTAGAATTCTAGGTTTAACATCATTAGGGAAGTTTTGAATTACAGTCAAGCAAACCTCTTCATAACAGTTACAGTTTCACCAGCCTTGGAAGCGACAGCAGAATCATAAGTAACATCTCAAACAATGAGTAGCCACTTCAGACACAGAAGCAATTAGATTATATTACAATATTTTCTCGGAAGAAAAAACAGATACCATGACATTTCCCATGTTCTCCAAAAGAGCCAGGCTGAAACTTTAGCATATGAGCTTGACAGTTGAGAATTCTAAAAATAAACTTTGCAGAATTATAGAATTTTCCCCAAATCTATCAAAAGCTTTTTTTTATTTTTGTCAGCAGGGAGGGATTGGTATTAACTAGATGTCTGGTAGCATCTGGGTTCATCAGAGAAATAACTGCTGGTTCTGAGCCAGGATTAGTCTATAAAAACATGTAAGACTGAGAAACTTTACACCATCCATCTACTTTCTTGGGGGCAGCAGGCTGGCTGGGAGAAAAGCTACAGGATGTCACAAATAAATCTTTCAATGCTGAAAGAACTGGAGGAATTGGGAGTATGCTTAAGAAAATTCAGCTGCAATAAATCACAATACTTCTTCAGAGATAGTGGAATGTTATGTTCCCACTGAAACAACTGATTCAACATGGAAATAGTTTCAGAAGAAGAGAATCCTTAAAATGTTGAGACTGGCAGAAGCCACACTTTCCTCAGAATCTGAATCAGTAGCCTAAAGAAAAAAAGATTATCCCTTCACTACCATTTTATGGTTCATACTCCTGAAGAATCCCTTTTTCTCTTGGCAGAAACAACTAAAATGAAAGGCTCAAGGGCCTGAACTAAACTCTGACCAAAGTCCAATAAATCACTCCTTTCTAAAGTAACTCAATAAGAAGAAAACACGTCAAAGTTTTTGATCCTTTTGACAGGAATTTCTAAAGAAGCAAGCCCACTTTTCCTAAGCATAACCACTCTAAGGGCAGGTAATCCATTTTGGCTAGGCAGAAAGGAATTCCCCGCTTATTCTCCCTTGTCTGACGAGAATGGTTATCCCTTGCCCATCAACGGCACTCCAACAGCTGAAGAGGACCTGTCTAACCCTCAGTTCATGGTGGCTGTAGGGACTGCACCAAAGGTAGCCAAGGAAAAAGTTGAATGATCTGCAGAACCAGAAATGGCCACAGCAGAGTCAACCATCTGCAGCTAAGGCATTTTAGCAGCCTGCTATAGTGGCAAAGTCTGTTTATTAATTTGATTTTCTTCTTTTTGTGGCTGGTAGAAAGAAGAGCCAAGGAACCATTGAGAAATCTGAAAAAGATGCTTGAATCCCAGAGAAGACTGGCAGTAGCAGTCACTAACAACCAAGTAAAAAAAGACAGTTTTTCTACTAAAAACACAATAAAAAGCACTTTACACCAGCCCCCAAAGGAACATAATACAACTTTTACACAGAAAGTAGTAGTTTTAAATTAGCTTTTACAACTTTTTTCAAGCAAAAGTAAAAAGTAATGCTCCTGTTTAAAAGTTACTAAAAGTCAAGTAACAATCAAAACCACTTTTTCCAAGGTTGAAATTTTTTAGAAAAAGTTCACTTCGCTCTCAGTTATAAAAGTAAAACAAAGTTTTTCCCCCCAAAGAAAACTTACCATTTCAACAATGGAACAAATTAGCCAGCCGTCAATCCTCAAATGCTTACAACAGACGCATTCTTCTATAGGCTGAAAGTTCTGAAGGGCTTGGCACCCAAACCACTCTTTCCTTCAGCTCAGCTTGAGGTGAACAACAGTTTGAGTACAAGGAAGGTGCCCTTGAAGTTTTGGAAATTGCCCAGCTGTTATATCCTTAGCAGGATATAACCATTATCACTAAGGCTCCTGCAGCAGTGATCATAATGACGAAAATCTGAGAAAAATCACACTTTGGAAAAGGATGAAACTCATTAAAAAATGTTTTACCCTAATCTCTGAGCTAAACCTCCAGATGTGTCCCATTAAGCTACAGAAATTCATCCAGATTTTACTCAATGTATGTATGCATTTCACTTCCACTGAACATTATAATGATACAGAAGTGCATCCTATCATTTGTGCTACAGGTATGCTCATTACAAGGACTATAACTTATTAATACAGAGGCACAAAGAGCTGAGCAAAAAAATAACTTTGTTGAATATAAAGTGAAAACATGCGCATGCCACTGCTTAACATGGCACAAATTAGATTACGTTAACATAAAATGCTGTAGATAATTGTTCCAGAACTGTTATTACACAGAATGGGCTCGGGAAGCATACCTGTCAATGTACCCAACCTTTCCCATGTAAGAAAACTCAGCTGCTTACAGCCTCAAAGGCTTTCAAGAAAAACCTTTTGTGGGGGCATCTTCAAAACATTTCTAAAAAGCAAGAAATGAATAGTAAAATGATGGAATCCGATAAACAGCTGTGCATTCTACTAGTTCTTGGAAACTCAAGAAACCACACAGTCAAAGACAGGCCCCTTTAAAGGGACAAAATCAAACACACAGACAGTTCTAGAAGAAACTGTAGTCTATGATGGAGGAAAAAAGGATACAGCCACACAGCTTTAAGTACAGAGACTCTGGAACAGATTCCTCCTATAATTTACCACAGGAACTACTTGACAGAGGGTCTATGTTTGGCCATCAAAAGGGCTAACCATCGAATAATAAGCATCAAAAGTTCACTCACTGAACTTTCACTTTGACAGGGTAAGTAACTACTTGCCCAACACTTCCCCATCTCAAACATGGATGTGTTTCAAACCCACCAAGGTGGGGAGGCTTTAGCCCCCACACCCACCTTACTATATATACCAACTCCGATACTGCACTACAGTGAAGAAAAGGGGTTTGAAACACTTCTGCGTGTGAGACGGGGAAGTGTTGGACAAGTAGTTACTTAACCTGTCAATAAAATAAAAGTTTTGTTAGTGAACTTTTGATGCTTTTTGTTCAGTGTTCAGCCATTTGATGGTTAGCCCATTCAATGGCCTACAATAGACTCCTTGGCAGAACTCCTTTCAAGCTCATAAGACCCACCCTCAGATTTTCTTTGGGGGAAGGGGACAAATATCAGTGGCTTCACCTGACCTCACGGAAGTAGTCGATGGCTACCAATTGTAACAAAATCTGTACAATTTACAGCAGTGAAGGTGTCCTCCTGCACCAAAGAACTAGTTATTGCATGCAATGGTCAATATAAAGAAATTCCTGGAGTAAAACAATATAGAGGATTTCCCTCTCTGGTGAGAAGCAAAGCAGTACTCCTCATGATTTTTCCTAGTTCCAAAAAATAAATAAATAAAAGGAACTACTGGGGATCTTTTCAAAGCTTTGTTTTTCAATGTAGTTTTACACCATGAACTGTCTTGCTAGGACTAATCTCCCTCCTTTTTCTTCAACTTGATTCAGTGCACTACTACACAATTATATCTCTTACAACATTAATGATCATGCAAGCTTTCTTTCTGCACATACTGTTTATCAATGCCTCAGACTTCTCACATGCTAAATATAACACTGACTTTAACCTGTATTCCTAAGATTCCATCTTTTCACATGGAGTTACAGAAAACTGCATCTTCAAAAGCACTGTAACTTCTGATGTAGCAATGCTTTTTGAGCGACAGTACTGCACTAGTTAACCCTATTGCCTCACGATGACTGGCTTTCTAATGAAGTTTATGTTATTTCCCTGCTCTGAAGTGCCCCATCTGCACCTCTACAGAGCTGGGGTCTGCAAATATACATACACTACTCAACAAGGAACCTTTCAAATGAAGTACATTCATAAAATGCACACTTTTTTTCTCCTAGTTAGATCTGTCCTTACATATTACAGTAGTGTAACACTAGGTTTCCTTATGGTTTGCTTACCTTTTAGATCATCAGGCATAATTATCCCAAGTATATTTCCATTTGTTGTTGTTACTCCCCTCCCTAACCAATACAATCATTCCCAGGGGGGAGGACCGGGTTAATTTTCTAGTAACATTACATTTATAAGACCAAGCTGCCATTATGTCTGACTATTCTATTAGTTACACCAATTCATTTATCTCCTTAATATCCCATTCTGCATTAACAACCTTATTTCTGCAAATTAACATACTTGCAGATTATTTTTTTCCTTATACACTCTCTGCAAAGTCACCTACGAGGAAATTACAAAATTGCACAGACATACAACAATTTCTGATAAGTCAGCAGTAAGTCTTCTTTACAGCAAGCTCCATCTATTATATCATGTTTCTAGTCATTCAATTTGTGTTTAACTTAACGTACCACCCTAGAACATTTTGTAAATATGTACAACCTATCTACTAGTTCTGAATTGAGATGTATATGTTAAATATCTCACTAAAACATTGTTTTACTTATTTAGTCATCTATTAAAGTATTTTGACACAATTATGAACTGACCTTTTGTGCCACAACATGTAGTGCCTGTAGCACCAAGATGTATGTTCTCCCCGCCAACTGAAACACATTTCTAGCGCTCCTTAATAAAAGCACTCGCAAAATGTCATTATTCCCTAAGAATAACATTAGATGACCTTATTCCTTGCTGACATCAGAGTAAAGTCAACGTGAGGCTGCATCTATGGATTTTAATGGATGCATCACAATGAATTAAAATATATGGACGCATCCCCCCACTAGCCAACGGCAGATGAGGCAGACTTATGTGGTCCGATGCTTAGTACAAAATTTACAAAGCCTTGTATTAGAAAATGGTCCACACATAGTAGGAATGTTGGAGGGATTCATCCTGGAACTTAAATTATCAGCTGCTACAATGCATATATAAACTGTGCCAAAACCTTAAGTGAGTAAGAGGGCTAATTCACAAAGTTCATCTGCCGCCACATCCCATCAATACAAAAAATATGGAAATTTATGACACAATAAAATGGAGACATTTTAAATATACCCAAAAAGAAACTAAAGCTATTTCAAAATAATAAGAGTACTTGCAAGTTAATACAGTACAATAAAATTGTTTAACACAAGGCTATGTATGCTTGTTCATCAAACCTAGCAGTTAGTTAAGTAATGATCTACAGTATCAGGTGGGGAAGAAAGAAAGACTTCAGCTTTAACAGCAAGGAAAAACTTTAATCAGGAAGTTGATGTGAACAGGTCAGGAGCAAAGTGGATGAAATGACGTAAATAATTCCATTTTCTCTAACAATGGATAAGGTACAAATACATTTACAAAGCAGTGCTGCAAGTGAAAGGACGTTTGGGAAGTAGGAGATCTTGTAAGCTTGGCAGGTTCAAGGAAGTGAGAAATTGGTGGGGATTCCATTTTACAAAAAAGTAATTTATTAACAAATAAGTAGCTATAATAGAAAGGAGAGAAACACAGGTATGCAAATGTTCTTGCTGAGAAAATTACAGTGATGTCTGTGAAACAAAAAACACAAGTATGGCTGCAAACCTCATTTTAAAGTATCTGTAGTACTGAATACATAACAGAGACAATGAGGTAGTGCACAATCAATGCAGAATGAAAACAGCAGAACCTCTTCTTCTTCTTCAATGAAGAAAATTAGAAACAGCCCCCTTGTTTAAAATCCTTCCATATTCTGGCTTTTGACATCTCTACTACTGAGTAAAATATCACTTCATGGCCCTACTTTATCACTTCTCTCAAACCACCAGCCTTATAAGTTACTTAAGTGTATTACCCATTATCTTTGTTTTTTTTGGGTTTCCTTTATGGGTCTAAATATTTCATTATCTCAGTTTCTTAACTAGTCACACTGAATTTTCTTCTACATGGGCCTTGATATTCTGCCTGTTTTCACTGCTTTTGTCTGATTAATAGGTTCATAGGTGTGTACTAGGCTAATGACCCTGGAGCTCTTACAAGCCCAGCCCATAGAAGTGCCCTGGCATTGTGCCACCCGATGTTAGTTCCCAGTGCCTCTATCAAGTAAAACCACTGGAGTCTAAGTGGCCGGTATTCTCCTCTGGCTCCTACTATGGCTCATACACATTCATCATAAAGTGCAGTTTTGTACCTACCATAAATGTAGATGTTCGAGTGTTCACATTGCTGCAGTCATCACTCTTGAGTTATCCTGCCGTCAGGCGGCCCTGCAGTCGGCCCGAGTTCCAAAGTCTTGGTCCGGCATCAGTTGCTGTCGCTTCTTCCCTGATGTCAGTGCGCCAGGGGTATATAAGATGCATCCAACACCATTTTCTTCAGTTTTTCTTGCCCCAGATGTCAGGTGCCCCCAATAGGTAGGCAATAAACTTCTTAACAAACTTAAACCTGGTACTCCTTCTGCAGACAATCTCCCATCTCTCTACCTCCAAAAGGCTGCCAAAGTGATTGCATACCCTATATCCATACTCATAAATAGAACAATCCAAGAAGGAACCATCCCTGAGATCTGGAAGGTTTCCCATATTATTCCATTACATAAAGGGGGTAACTCTATCGACCACTCTAACTACAGACCAATTGCTCTCCTTTCCCCAATAGCAAAAATTATGGAAAAATGTATTCACCAGCAACTCCTACAGCATCTCACCCTGCACAACATAATAGCAAACTGTTAACATGGTTTTAGACCGCATCACAGTACTACTACTGCTCTCTTATCCTTTGTAGAAACCATCAATAAGAATCGCAATAACAACCTTCTCTCTTCTGCTCTCTTTATTGACCTCTCCAAAGCATTCGACATGGTCAACCACTCCACCTTAATTAACATACTTGAGTCCCTCTCCTTCGACAACCTTGCCACTAAATGGTTCAAAGCATACCTAAGCAACAGGCAACAAGCAGTCCTATGGGGCAATCAACTCTCTTCTCTCCTACCCATAAACATTGGTGTCCCTCAAGGCTCTATTCTTGGGCCACTTCTATTCTCCCTTTTCATTAATGATCTCCACTCTGCTATCCCTCAAGCTACCTGCATCCAATATGCAGATGACTCTACCCTTATCTGCTCTGGTACCTCTCCTTCTGAACTCTGCTCACGTACTCAAATGATCTTCAATGCAGTTGAAACATGGTTCTATAAACGTTCCCTATTACTAAATGCCAAAAAAACCAAACTTCTACTCTTTACTCCACCACCCGATCCCCTTCCTTACACTTCACTATTACCTCTAATAATGCTACAGCTATCACACCCGATCCTACAACAAAACTGTTAGGAATAACCATTGACAATAATCTCTCTTTTGATCAACACATTAACAACACTATTAAATCAGTCAACAGAAAAATAGGATCCCTATACCGAATTAAACCCTTCCTAACTGAATCTGCTCGAGCCAAGATTGCCCACTCCCATCTATTGTCAACACTTCTCTATGCTTCACCTATATTTACCAACCTTAAGAAAACAAACCTCAACAAACTCACCATATGCTATAATAGCATCGCCCGCTTCGCCACTAGCAACCCCTTCAGAACCCACCACTGTAATAACCTGAAACAACTAGGCTGGCTGGAATTCCAAAACCTTCTGCTCATCACCCAACTAAACATTGCCCACAAAATATTGTACCAGCCTACAAACACCCCCATACTCTCAGAACTTTTAATACCTTACAATAATCTTAACTCCCTTCGTTCCTCTAGGAAACTTATGGCTAAATTAACAAAGTCCAATAACTCAGCTGTTGACTCTTTTCTCTAGCACAGTAGGAAGGAACTGGAACCTACTACCTAGTGACATAACACTAATCTCATCATTGCCCTTCTTCAAACAAAGAATAAAAGAACACTTGAAAAACCACTGGCTCTGTTCCTGCACTAAACCTGACTAAACTTCTACCCCCCTCTATCCCCTTATTACCCCATATCTCTCCCTCTTCGCTGAACAACTATCCCTTCTCTCACTTACTTCTCTCCCTCTTCTCTGAAAGTTTGCTTAATCCTTTCATATCCTTTCTTTTTTTACTAGACTCTTACTTTTTCTCCCACTTCCTCTCCCTACCACCTTTCCCTGATTTATGCTTCTCAGTAGTTTAGTTTGTTTATAGGAAATGAAATCTCTTCCCACTTGTGAATAGTTTTTGTATACTAACTTTGTTTTATTGTCTCTCCATTTATCCTGGTGATTTTCTTGTATATTACTTCAAATGTATGTTTTTGTATATCTTCTGGAGCTTTTCTCCCCAGGCCTCTACTGAAAATGGAAATAATTCCAGCTAGACTAGCCCGGTCAACAAATGTAAAATAAAAAAAAATACATATTGCTATATAAAAATATACATATAAAAATAAAACAATACCTTCACAGTCACAAGCAAATACACCACAGAGGTTGTATAGGATAGAAAGGAATAGATAAGTCCAGCTAGATCAGAGGAGATGGAGGGAGGGTAACCCAGACTGCAGCAGTGTGAACACTCGAACATCTACATTTATGGTAGGTACAAAACTGTACTATGTTCATCGTGTTACACTGCTGCAGTCATCACTCTTGGGTTGAATCCCAAAGCTAAGAATGGGTGGTGGAAATAAACAGGGTTTGGAGAGGCTAGTAGGCCCTGCAGAACTGAAGTGGCAAAGCCAGCTCTGGTTTTAGAGTATAGAGGTAAGTGATGGTGCTTGGTGAAGGTGTGCACTGAACTCCAAGTTGCAGCCTCCAAAATATCCTTGGTTGGTACCCCTCTGAGGAAGGCTGTTGATGTTGCTGTAGCCCTGGTGGAATGGGGCCTGATGTTACCAGGCACAGATTTCCCATGGTGTGTGTAGCAGAAACGATCCTGCAGCATAGGATACAAAGAGCTGGTCAGACTTTCTGAAAGCCTTAGTTTTATCCAAGTAGTAACTTAATTGCTTGTGAATGTCCAAAGAGTATAGGAGCCTTTCCCCTTTGTTCTGGGGGTTTGGATAAAAGGTGGGCAAATGGATGGTTTGGTTTAGGGCCACACTGAATTCCACCTTTGGCATAAAGGAAGAGTTACTTCGTAAAGAGACTCTATCTTGATGATAAATGATGAAAGGCTCCACTGCCATTAGGGCCTGTAGTTCTGAGACTCTTCGTGCTGAAGTTATTGCTAGCAGCAGGGCAGTCTTCCATGATAGGAACTGTAGATCAGCTGTGAAAGCTGGTTCAAAGGGCGGAAGTGTAAGCTTTTCCAGAACAAAGTTGAGATCCCAAGTTGGTGTTGGTGCTCTCCGGGGCGGTCTCATGTTCTTAGCCCCTCTGAGGAACTGTCTTAGTAATGGATGTGAAAATATAGGAGGATCCGTGTTGTATTGAGCTGAAATAGCTGAGGTGTGGATCTTAATAGATGAGAAGGAAAGTCCTTTGTGCAACATCTCAGTTAAATATTGCAGAATCTGAGGAATATTTGGGACAAGGGGATTTTGGCCTTTAGCGTGGTTCCAGGCACAGAATCTTTTCCATTTGTCTGAATATACTTTCCTGGTGCTGGGCATCCTGGCCTCCAGAATGACGTCCATCACAGCTTTAGAGAGAAGTGCTGACTCGTTATTTAAGCAATTTGCCATGCAGCCAGATTTAAAGTCTTGAGCTGGCTGTGTAGAATCTGATTGTTTTGCTGAGTGAGCAGGTGAGAAATTGTAGGCAAAATCCATGGTGTGCCTTGAGCCATGTTCCTTAGTATTGGATACCAGTGTTGGCGTGGCTAGTCTGGAGCAATGAGTATCATTTGTGGCCTCTCTAATCTGGCTTTCAGCAGCACCTTTGCCAGAAGAGGCAGTGGAGGAAAGGCATACACTGTCAATGTTTTCCAACTGAATGAGAGGGCGTCCACTTTCCAAGCTAGTGTGTGGTATGTCCTTGTGCAGAATTTCCGTAGTTGGTAGTTTTGGGGGGAAGCAAACAGATCTATGTCTGGGCTCCCCCAGTTTTGAGTTATCATTGCGAATATTTGTGGATCTAGTTTCCACTCGTGAGGATCTGTGATGTTTCTGCTTAGATCATCTGCCAGTGTGTTTTTCTTTCCTGGCAGGAATTGTGCTTGTAGTTGAACTTGGTAGGTCAGTGCGGTGTTCCACAAGGTCATTGCTTGTCTGCATAGGGGGTAGGAGTGTGTGCCCCCCTTGCTTGTTTATGTACCACATCACTGTGGTGTTGTCCGTCTTTATTAGGAGTTGTCCTGGATGTAGGAGGTCCTTGAAAGCTGCTAGGGCATTTTGTACAGCTAGCATCTCTTTTTGATTGATATGTAGATGCCTTTGGTTTGCAGACCATTTGCCCTGAATACACTGTCCTGCCATGTGTGCTCCCCAGGCATAATCCGATGCATCTTTTGTTATAGTTTTCCTGGCTGTGGGGAAGGTAAAAGGCTGACCCTTGTTGAGGTGACATGCCTGAGCCCACCATAGAAACTCCTGTTGAAGGCAGGGAATGAGTGGAATAATTGTTTCCAAGCTGTGGCTGTGTTGAGTCCATACACTTTTCAGATACCATTGTAATTTCCTCATATGCAGTTTTGCAAATGGTATTAGTAGTATGCAAGATGCCATGAATCCCAAGGCCTGCAGAATTTTTCTTGCAGGGAGTTGGGTCTTTGTTGCCATCATTTTGAGTCAGTTGTCTTTGCTTGTCTGGCGTGAGATAAGCCATCTGGGCCATTGTATTTAAGCTGGCACCCAGGAATATTATGTCTTGTGAGGGCACTAGTTTTGATTTCTTTTCATTTACTGTGTACCCTAGGCAACTTAGTAGGTTTTTAACAAATGCCAGATGCTTTAATAGCATGTCCTTGCTTTCTGCATGAATAAGGCAGTCGTCCAGGTATGGATATATTTGAATCCCTCTTTGTCTGCAGTATGCAATTACTGGTGCCAGGCATTTTGTGAAGAACCTGGGGGCAGTAGATAAGCCAAAAGGCAGTGCAGAGAATTGGTAATGGGTTGAACCTGCAATAAATCGGAGGAATCTTCTGCAATTTTGTCTGATAGGGACATGCAGGTATGCCTCCTTGAGGTCCAAAGTTACTAGCCAAGCCTTCTTGCCCAGCATGGGAAGAAGTTGCTGTAGTGTTAGCATCTTGAATTTGGGTACTTCCAGGTATGTGTTTAGAATTGAGAGGTCCAGAATGGGTCTCCAGGCTTTGTCCTTTCAGGGAACTAGAAACAGTCTTGAGTAAAATCCTTGTCCTTGCTCCTGTGTAGGAACCTGTTGAATGGCTCTCATGTCCATGAGAGTTGAAATTTGCTTTTGAGCCTCTGCCCATTGATTTGGTGGCAGGTTTGGCATTCCTTTTATCCTTGGCAAAGTGTGAAAGTGGAATCTGTATCCTTGAGATACAATATTTAGGACCCATTTGTCTTTTGTGATGATGTGCCAACTGTCTGCAAAAAGTGCTAGTTTTCCCCCAAGTGAGCTGCCAAGAGGGTTTTGCTTGGTAGTCTGAGGGGTAAGTCATTGTGTTTGTCTTATGGTAGTTTGAAATCTGTCTTCTCCTCCTTTTTGGGTTGTGGCACTCCATTGTTGAGGCTGGTAAGAACCTTGTGGCTGGCCTCTGCCTCTTGGGCGTCTGTATCTGCCCCTCTGTGGTCTGGCAGAAGCTGGAAAGGACCAGTTTTGGTTGGCCAATTTCTGCTGAAACGAGGAGGTTGAACCTGTAAAAAATCCTTGACCGTCTGCATAGATTTTGCCTTATCCTCCATTTTCTTTAAAACTTCTTCTGCTTTTGCACCAAATAAAATATCCTGCTGTAAGGGTGCATCCAATAACTTTGCTTTAACATGATTAGGTAAAGTTTGTTCTTTTAACCAAGCATGCCTACGTATGACAGACCCTGTCACTGCTGCTCTACAAGAAGCTTCCAATGAATCAAATCCACATTGCAAAGTATGTTTTCCCACTTGTTCAGCTGAATGCAACAAATCTTGCATTTCCTTGTAATCTGGCTGGTCTATATGTGCGAGCATTTTTTGTTTTAATTGAGACATCAGATATTGTTGATATTTCAGCATGTGAAACTGACAATTTAAGGCCCTCATAGCTAGAGTAGCTGAGGTATATACTTTCTTTCTCCATCTGTCTAGTGCTCTAGAATCCCTTTCAGAGGGCACAGGATTTTTAGCAATAAAGGCCTTAACCCCTTTGGGACCCTGGGAAATGGTTTCTGGGTCAGCAACAGGGCTTTTATACAGGAATTTGTGTGAGTCAGGGACTCTGTAGTATCTGTCTGGTTTGGCTGGTGCAGGAGGTAGTGAATCTGGGTTAAGGCTAGATTCTGAATAAACATCATCCACAATGTCTAACAGGTGGAATTGCAAGTGGTCTGTGCTGGGGTAGTAAAAGGAACTCTCGGAGCCTTTTCTTAGAATCACAGTAATCCTGGCCTTCCCAGTGGAAATGTTCCCTCATAGTATGTAAGGTTTCCCCAAAAGAGTAGTCTTCTGGGGGAGATGCAGAAGGGATAGACTCTTCAGCATCAGAATCTTCATAAGGGGGAAAGGAATATTCCTGTTCCTCAGAACAGTCTGAGGAAATTGAAACCTGGTCAGAAGAAGCGTAGTCCTCTTCCTGCCTTGGCCTTTTATCAGGAGGGGGATGGGAACCCCTGATTAGGGTAATTAAGTCTTCAGCCATCTTAAGCATCTGTTTCCTAGGCATGGGGCCTTGTACTGGAGACTGCTGTGCAGTCTTCTTTGTTTTTAAAGGAATTTTCAGTTTTGCAAAGGATTTAATAGTGAGTGCAGTCAGTCCGAAGACACCTTCTGCAACTGAAGGCATTTCAACTGCACCGGAATCTCCTTCAGGTATTGAGTCGGAAGGGCCTAAAGGTAAAGGTTGTGGAGGCCTAGTAATCTCCGCTTGTGAGTCGGATGTCGCCTGGGGTTCTAAATCAGCGGTCGTCAGGGGCTGCGTAGGCGCTCACTGAAAAACGGAGAGCCGGCGACTGGCCTAGCAGAGGCCTCGGAGTCCGGTTTGGATTTCGGCTGCCTGTCCTTATTTTTGCGTTTTTAATGCAGTCCGGTCGTCGGTTGCTCCGACGGCATGGTATAATTAAATTTCCTACCAAAATAAAGTTGGGCGAAATCAAACCGATGTTTAATAGTTCGTTTATTAAACCTAGCACAAAACCGACAACCTGTGACTTTGTGGTCTGGGCCTAGGCAAGGAATACAATAAGAATGAAAGTCCTTATGAGGTATTTGCTTCCCACAAGAAATGCAATTGTTAACTTTTTCTGACATCGGACTGAGGGAAGAAAAGGTTCCCCAACGGGGTACTTAGCTTTATGAAGACTTTGGTCTGAAATTCGATTTGAAAATCTCAGGAGTCGGCCGACCGGCACTTGCGAACTGATTCTGCTTCGGGCAACGCGCGGCAAGAAAGACTGAAGAAAATAGCGTCGGATGCATCTTATATACCCCTGGCGCACTGACGTCAGGGAAGAAGCAACAGCAACTGCCGCCGGACCAAGACTTTGGAACTCGAGACGACTGCAGGACCACCTGATGGCAGGATAACCCAAGAGTGATGACTGCAGCAGTGTAACACGATGAACATCTTACTTGCACAGCTCAGTGCCCTTTCTTCACTCTGACATATATCTGTTTATTTGACCAACAGCTACACATAACTTTTGAAACTGGACAACCCAACAATGTCAACATTTCCTCTGAAAAGCACTGACAGGGAACTGTGCAAGCACCAAGTGTCATTTCCAGCTGTTTGCCTCTTTCCCCTCTTGTAGTACAACTAGGAGCTGCTTATATAATTTAAGGAGGTGGGGATCAGCTTCCCAAATTAGGAGTGCAGAAGGGCAGAGAAATAATAAAACAATAAAATATAGCAGAACTGAAGCACATTAAATAATTTAAAGCAGCAGTGAAATAAGCCATTATACCACTGAGTAAGTTTAAACATCAACAAGCATATCACAGTTTCAGATAAAGAAAGCATTTTGATGGTAAAGTAATATAAACACATACAAGGCAACTAAAAATGTATACTGAAAGAGAAGCTGCATGTTATCACAGTATAATTAATCATCAAACTTCACGTGCACATTTGCACCAAAGTAAAATTCAGTGGAATGCACAAAACTTAAATGTCAATGTGCTTTTACAAAAGCATTACTTTGTTGCAACTTGTTCAGGCCAGGACTTTGGCACCAGTCATTTGGTGCTGTGAGACCTTCTTGCAGTATGTTAATATCATCTGAGGAGTCAATGACCGCATGCAACTTACAGTCATCTGCAAACTTGTTCAGCCACAGGCCCTTTGTCTTTGCCTAGAGCTCTGAGAAGTAGGTGCCAAACAGTAGGGGTCCCATGACATACCCCTGGGGAACAGTACTATTGACAGTTCTGCTGTCAGAGGTGGAGGTGCCTATTTTGACCTCCTATCGGTGAGCCAGTTGGCAACCCACCTGATGAGATACGGATTTATGCCAAGTTGTGTTAGCTTTTTGATGATGCCCAAGTGGGGGATTGTGTCAAAGGCCTTGCCCAAGTCAAGGTAAGCTGTATGTACTGACTTTCCCTCATCCAGAGCCTTGGTGACAGTCTCAAAGAAGCCAACCAGGTTCAAAAGGCAAGATCTGTCCTTGACAAATCCGAATTGGGTGGGGTCAAGAGCTTGGAGATTGCTTATGTCCTTGTTTATGAGATCCATAATAATACACTCCATGGCTTTACAGTTCAGACTTGTCAAGCTAATGAGGCGATAGTCTCCTGGATCAGTACTGACATCACCTTTGTGCAAGGGGATGACAATGGCAGTTATCCACTCTGCTGGAATGAAGGCTGTACTTAGGCTGCGGTTGAATAGGGTGCTCAATGGCGAAGCTAGTTCTTGCTGGAGATGGTGCAGAATACAGCCAGGGATACTATCAGGTCCCATAGAAGCTGTGTTCTTTGCCTTGGACAGGGTCTGTAACACTTGATTTATGTAGATGTGAGGTGCAGGACAAGTACTGGGGATGTCGAATGGGCCTTTGGGGGGAGATGGGGGTGAAGTTTGCTCTGAACCTATCAGCTAGCAGGTTGGCTAAGTCTGCAGGATCAATGTAAGTGGTACTGTTAAGTACTAATTTGGAACAAACCTGGGCTCTGCTATTGAGTTTCCTGACATAACTGAAGAAGGTTTTCTGGTTTCCCTTTGTTTTGGAGGCTAGTTTGAATTCATAATTGGCTTTTGGGGTTTTCACTAGTGATCTAATTTGCTTGTTGAAGCCAAGGAGGGGGTTTTTCCAATTTGGAATTTGTTCGTTTTTACCCTTGGACAATAGTTTCTTTCTTTTCTTGTAAAACCTGTTGATAGACGATGTCCTCCAGACAGGTTTGTTTCCTTGAGGAGTAGGTTTTAGTTCTGTATGGCTGAGTCTATGCAGTTGTACATGTGCTTGTACATTGCATTGGTGTACTGTTCATCATAGTTATCTGCATCCTCTGAGGGGGGTGGTGGTGTGACGTAACTGACAGCCTCCCTTAGGAGGTTATAGTCAGCTTTTGAGAAGTTTTTTAGCATGGTTATGGCTGGGGGGGGTGGGATGAGTGAGATATAGACTTCGAATGAGACAGACTGATGATCTGATCTCACCAGGGAAGAACATACTATGGGAGTGGTGCAGCAGTCGCCCATGTTGGTGAGAACCATGTCCAGAAAGTTATCCCCTACTGAGAGATGAGACGAGCTGGTCTACTGTTTTAGAACTGATGAGGTCAAAGAATCATTGGGTAAGTGCATTAGTTCAGGAATAGTTCACCCAGTCTATGGTGGAGTAGTTGAAATCACCAAGTATCAGGGTGTTAGGGAGTACCTTGATGGAGTTAAATAGGTCCAAGTAGGAAGAGTGGGTGTCTTGAGTCATGGAGGGGGGGTCTATAGCTGGCTATATCTTGGATGAGAGTCTTGCCAACTGTCAGTTGCACCTGGAGTAATTCCATTGTGTCACACTGGCAAACCAGTCTGGAGGTGTGCCTGTTCTTAATGAAGACAGATACTCCACCAGCCTTAGTCTTTCCAACCTCATTTTGGGGTCAGAAAGTGTGGAATGAGGTATAGCCTGGTAAGGCAAGGATGCTCTCTGCAGCCCTGAACCAAGTTTCTGTGACTGCACAGACATTGGCATATTCCAGTGCAAGGAGAGCCTCCAGTGAGTGCATTTTCTGGTTAAGGCTCCTGGCGTTATGCAGCATGACCTTCAATTTGCTTTTTGAAAGATCTTTTATGTTGGAAGATTTGTCTTTGGGTCATAGCCTAAAAAAGGCACAATGAGGGAGGCAAGAGCCTTGGCCAGGATCTGGAATCCCAGGGGTGACAGGTGGAGGCATCGAGGCCTGTCAACCATGTCAACTCAGGCAGACAGATACTAGATCCCCTTGGAAAGACAACAGAAACTAAGTCGAAACTAAGTTAATTGTTGAAGTCAATTATTTTTGGTTGGTATTGTGGTATAAGGTAGGATGGTGCTTAGGGCCAGGGTCATACCTGCCTGGGACACATACTCAATAACAGAGTCATACTTGTACCAGTTGTGGAGAGACTTACAGTACGTGCATACGTGATGTGGCAAATTCTGGCACTTGACAGACAACTGACTGTGACCTTGTCCTTGTTGAGCCGGATGATATCAGTGTGTCTCACAATTGAGTTGCCAATGACTAGTATGCTTGGTTTATTGTTATGTCTTATGGGTGATCATTAACTATTTACATTTGGTTAAAAAAATTTGCCAATTCAGAGTGACCACTCTCCTTTTATTACCTTTTGGTCACTCACTTCCCCACCCCAAAAAAAAGACCAGATTCTTTTTACACGACTGATAGAGTTGTGTAAAATCTTACAACAGTAGATGTCCTTCCCTTCACTGTTGTATTCCTTACTAAAGGGATCCCCTTCCAAGCGTAGCCCAATGTCTAGCCAGCATACCAAACCCTTAGGTTTTTTTTTTTTTAAAATGTTGTACATCACACATATGCTCCGTGCACATGGCATGGGGCATAAATGTGAGGTTCAGACTTACTTCCTCAGAACTGAATTGTCCCAGGAGAAACAACAGTCCAAGAAGAAAAGAACAAACAAGTGCATCCAGAAAGAAAAAAGAAGTAAAGAAAAAAAAGAGGAAGGAGGGAGGGAGCAAACACTGCAACAGTGAAGGGAAGGACATCTACTGAAACTCATGCAGGATAGCCCTGGTAAATCCAGCTATAGCCTTGGAAACCACATACAGCTTGTAATGTTTAGTAAAGGTATGGAAAGAAGTCCAAGTAGCAGCCTCAAGCATGGGATTGGTATGCAATAATTTAAAAAAAGTACCAGAGGAAGCCACAGCCCTGGTATCATGAGCTTTACAGAAGCAGAAAGGCTTTTCCCATGAAAGGGTAACAAAAAGTAATGGCCTTAGAAATCCATGAAGAAATGGTTTGCTTAGAAACAGCCAAACCTACTGATCTAGGATGAAAAGAAACAAAAAGATCCTCAGACTTGTGAATGGCCATAGTATCATGTAAATGATATATGAGCTGCCTATGCAAATCCAAGGTATGAAGGATCTTCTCACTGGCAGACTGTGCAAAAGGGAAAAAAGTGGGCAAATTAATAGACTGATTAAGAGATAGTTCACTGACCACCTTGGGCATAAAAGAAGGATTAGTATGAGACACCCTGTCCCTTCAAAAAACTGAAAAAGAAGGAAATACCATAAGGACCTGAAGCTCAGACACCCTTTCTAGCTGAAGTGGCCAAAAAAGAACAGCCTTCCATGTACATTGTTGCAAGGAAGATGAAGCTGCAGGCTCAAAAGGAGCCCTAGTTAATTTTTCAAGAACAAAATTAAGGTCCCAGGAAGAAGAAATAAGCTTCCTGGGAGGCCAATATGAAGGACAACTTTAAGAAATTGTTTGACCTCAAACCTAAAAGCCAAAGGAGGAGTCAAAGGCACACAAGCAGAAATAGCTAAAAGACGAGCTTTAACTAAAGAGTATGCCAACCCACCATGGAGCAATTCACACACGACAGAACTAGAGAATCCTCTACAGAAAGTGAATCCTGATTATGAACAAGGCACCAGACAGAAATCCTGCAGAATCCAGAAGACGTCCTCAGAGTAAAAGTTCCTAAAAGGGATCAAAACCCTATCATACACACTGTTAAATGAACAGTGGACAAGTGAGGATGGATGAAAGACCCCTTGTCTTATGTGAATAAGTCCCCTCTGTGAGGTTAACTTGTGGTGATTGCCCTTGGCTAGATGCAAAAGAGGGAACCAATGCTGTCTGGGCCAAAAAGGGAGTCACCAACAAGATTTTGGGGGAGTCCTGTTCTATCCTGAGCAGGACCCTCGTTATGACAGGAAGGGTAGGGAATGTGCACAGAAACATCCCTTTCCAAGAAAAAGACAGTACATCCACCTTCCATGCCAGAGGACTTGGGACTCTGGTGCAAAACAAAGGAAGTTGTCTGTTCAGAGGGAGGCAAAAAGGTCTACCTGTGGAGTACCCCACTGGTGGACAATGTCCAGAAACACACATCTGTGAAGCATCCACTCATGAGTCTGTTATGGACCTGCTCAGGCAGTCTGCCACAATGCTTTGTACTGAAGGAATACAATCAGCCTGAAGAGTCATCTGATACTGGATAGCCAGATCCCAAAACCTGAAGAGCAGTCTGCACAGGAGGACTGTGTCCCTCTTTGTTTGCTGATATCCACCATCACTGTGGGATTGTCTGCAAAGTATGGAAGGCCAGGGCAGCTCTAATCTCCTTGATGTTGATATGGTCCGCCCTCTGATGAACAGGACAAAGGCCCTGAACCTTTAGAGGGCCAAAAGAACCCGCCAGCCCCATGCCTGAGGCAAGTGAAAAAAATTCCTGCGATGGGACTGGGGGCTGAAAAGGAAGCCTTGGGTTGAGAGACAGCTGATAATTCCACTACCAAAGCTCTAGTTTGAGGCATGGAAGAAGAGGAACTAGAAAGTCTAAAGGATGACAAAGTTGAAGCCATACTGACTTTAGAAACCAATGAAACTCCCTCAAATAGTGCGTGTCTAGAGGAAGCACAGGAATGTATTATTTATTTATTTATTTATTTGCAGTTTGTTAACTGGGAAAGTCCACTGGGCTGTGCAGAGCCTGTTTTCAGTGGAGGCCTGGGGAGAAAAACTCCTCAACAAAATCAAAATTACAATTAAAAGTACAGTATAAGTAATACTATGTAGATTGGTAGTAAAACAATGTTTAACAATATTGGATAAGAAAGATGTAATCAATTCACAAATACATTTATATACAAAGGTAGTATGCCATTTTGAGTACAAATTTATATACAGAGGTAGTATGCCATTTTGAGAGTAAGATTAGCATTTCAGAGGTATTTGAGCAGAGAATTTATAGATAAACCTCAGTATAGAAAGGAGGGGGAGATCAAGCTAATAAGACATACCCCAGGATTTACTAATCTTCTGTGTAAGACTAGATTAGTCTTACACGGAAATGCCATATGACGGCAGCGCGCCATGCATATTAATGAGGGCTCACTGCCTCAACTCTAAAGCTTACACGGAGCGTGGATGAGTGTAGGGGGTGTGTTGGACTGCCAAGTAGTACATAAATCCACGCCCCTGCACGGACAAAACCCAAGAAATGTCGAGTTACATGAGCGAGTCCGCTCACATGTGTACATTGTAACACTACACTTCCCCATATGTTAAACCTCGTACAAATTTAAAAATTAAAAGAAATTAAATTTTTTTTTTGTTTTATTTCCGATATAGCTGCCCGTGTTCGCGCGGGATTGCCCATTGCTTAGCTACAGTTAGCAGCTTAGACACCGAAGAGCATAATAAGAAAAAAATATGCAAATTAAGCAAAATAGCGATACCGTAGTGGTTAGAGCCTTCGCATAAAGAGGAGGCATTCCCGGTTCGAGTCCCACTACTGCACATTCCATTTTGTGTTGGAAATCTGTATACAAAAATATTTCCTGACATTTATCATGTATATATTTTGTAAAAAGAATTCAAATGTTATATGCAGTAGTGAACAAATTATATATATATGAAGGTGAAATGGTTATGCATTCTGAGGCATAAGTAACTTATTTTAAGCAATATAAAGCACTGCTAAGCACATTTTAGCAGTATTTAGCATATTTAAAACCAATTGCTTGTAGCAGAGCAGCGCGTTGACAAGCACAATGTATTTGCGAGTAGCTGCGCACCGTGCTAACCAGCACAAATACAATGTATTTGTGTGTACCTGCACACCGCGCTAACTATCGCATTGGGCAACGTCGGGCAAAGTTAAGCAAAGTCAGCTAAACACAGCCATACCTCCTTTACTGTACCTTAACCATTCAGGTCTGGCCAGTAGGAAAATAAAAAGCAGTGATAGGGTTCGAACTCAGGATACTGTGCACTACAGTCACAGTACATAACCACTAAGCTATGACAGCATTTCATAACCATGCATTTTCAACAGATACATATCTATCAAAGGAATATTAAACATTGCTAACATCAGCTAAGCAGGTGTGCCTACAGCTGAGTTTTTTCAAAACTGGCCAATCACAAATAAGTGCGGGAAATGAGACATATTTAAGCTCCACAGGTGGGAATACTTGCCATAACTGGTTGTAGCTCCCTTCTGCAGTCAGCATGGCCGGTGTTGGAGAAGGCACTCGATTTTGAGTGCAACGCTGGGGCATTGAGGAAACCAAAGTAATGGTTTGGCTCCTTGTCCACAATCATGAGGAAAGACTCCTTTGGGGTCAGTACCAGGGCACCCAATATAAAACGGAGGCCTGGAACAGTCTAGCTCGTGATCTCACCAATGCCACTGGCGTTCCTTGGACTGGTGAGCAGGTCAGGCGCCATTACTCTGACCTGAAGCGATGTAAGGAGGATCAATTGGACCAGTGGATCCAGGAGTCCCGTGCGATGCCTAATGCCCCAGTACTGAGTAAGTAGCCATTGTATTAAGTAGTTAAGAATTGCTATGCTTGTCTATACTATGGATAGGTATGTCTCAATATCACTGCATTTACTTCACAGCTGCAGGTGTCGGGGCTATGAATCAGCAAGCCCATGAAGATAGGTTGCAAAGGCTGCGTCATCAGGCAGGTTAGTAATTATTCTGCATGTACTGTTATATAAAATAAATGAGAGCCTTCAAAAAGTGTTTTAACCCAATAAATAAGGTGTAACAATCCTTTAATAAAAGTATAATTCCTGGAGTGCGTCTGTGTCATTTACATTGACATGTTGTTGTATTGTTGCATTTTACAAATAGTACTGTTGTATTAATCAGTGTTAACCCACACTTGGGTAGGCCCATATAACGTGGATGAAGGGAGTGCCAGTAGCTTTTATGCATATTTACAGCCCTCAACTGTTGGTTCATGCCCAGCATGTACAGGTTAATCTGACACGAGTAGCTTGGTATTTTGTTCCCCAGAAATGTCAGTGTGCTGCCAGAAATGTAGGGAGCTGTTAACATATAACTGATACTTTCACCTGAACATATCTAGATAATTATATGAAAGTAGAGCTGTCAGTGTACCATCTTAGCAGTAGTGTGTGTGAGCAACTCTCAAAATATGTAGCAGTAACATCTGCATCTTGGACAGTTTGTATGCAAGATACAGTTCATGTATATAATGATCTAGCAAAATCCAATTGCACAATATAAGGACATTGGGTAGTGTAATAATACATGTAAGGGACATATTACTGCAGTTAATAGGAATGTAGTGAAAACTAGAAGGATATACAAGTTGTTAACTGAGCTATCCTTTTCCACCTTACTGTATGTCATTAAAAAATGCAATTCCACATCTCAATCGGTATGTCTAATCTCAAAACATTTGTTGGGACATATGACCTATTGGTTTATAAATAATTGCATTTATTTCTATGCATGTGCCCTGTTAAAATACCGCAATATTGATGGCCTGTTGCCATCAATTCAACCTGCATGCTGTTGTAATGTCCACTATTGTTCTATATATGCATGTGTTATGCTTGCTTTTCAACTGTTGAAAATCTGGTGTGTTGGGTTAATGGGAATACTTCTGCATGCTGTTATAACTAATTGGGAATGCTGTTGAGTGTTACTAACCCATATCTTTATTAAACCCTCCAAAACATAGTTTGTATGGGAAGGCTGGTTCCAGCGGACCCACCTGTCCCACCTCAGCTGGCCATGGCACCTTGGACCTCCTCCTCCATTGGTGCAGGGGATGGGGCTCGGCGGGCTTGCGATTTCCAAACATCCCTCCCCATCAAAGGTGTTCACCCACCACGTGTGTCTTATACCGCCCCTGTATGCGTCTTGTTTGTCTTGTCTGTTTACTTCCCCAACCTACCTCCCCAAATATACCTACTTCCCCTACCCCACATTACACTCTCACCTGAAAAAAAAAAGGGCAATCTGCTCCCCCCAAAAAAATTACGCCCCATACATAGCTGCCCATTTTGCACACATGTCCACTGGACACATAAAATGTAATTTAATTGGCATTACAACTTATTTTGTTGTCCTCACCCCTCTCTCAGGGGTTGAAGGTTTCATATCTACTTCCAAAGTTATTCCATATGCACAGCTGTTGCTGTTAAAGAAATGGGCAACTATGGACCTTCCCTACACCCGTCCTGCACATCCCGAGCTACTTTCCATACCGTCTTTCCCTCTTTGTGCCCCTTTTTCACCACTTTCCTATCTCCTCATTTTTCTTTTCTTTCAAAGAAATGAGCACGGGGGTTAGTGGGAGTAAGCACCATTAAGCAGTAGTTAGCGGGTTTGCACAAGTGTGCGCTTGTTTGCGCTTAGCTAAGCATTGCTAAGCATCACGCCAACCCGCTTACAACCACTTAAAAGTGCCTTAGTCACTCTGTATGTGGGGGCCCTTGTTCTGCTCAGGGGCAAAATAAAACACCTCTGTCAGTCTCGAACCCCAGACCTTGTACACACTACACATGAAGTACCACTAAGCCACGGAAGATATACAACAAGTTGGTGCTGAAATAATGTATCATGCATCAGAATGAGTGAATGTAAAGGAAAAATAGGAATGCCATACCACACAACTTGTTCTGTGGATCTTTACCAACAGTTGTTGTGGGATTATATTACATGACTGTGATAAGAGAAGCAGCCCTTCTAGCAGGAAATAATGTTACACCATCACTTTACAACCCCATACAGTATCACAGCAGGAAAAACACTGGCATATCTGTTTAGGGCAGAGGCCATACCGCCCAACTGTCCCTAATTTTCAGGGATGTCCCTGATTTTGACACAAATTTTAGCTCTGTCTGTCTGAATCCCTCCTAAAACTACTGACTTTGGCCAGAAAGGTGGTGAATTACACTTAGTGAATAATGACAATAATTAAGAGTTAGACACGTCTTTTACTTCAGAAAAAAATATGTGTATTAATTCATATGCTCTGATTCTCTCAATGTTTCAACTTAATAGCACTAATATTTTAAAGGTGTGCCTGACTTTTTCCTTACTTTTCCAGGAGTCTGTTCAAATATGTACCCGAGTGTTTGAGAGGTCTGGCAGAGGCAGGAACACAGAGGCATATCAGCCTTTCTACTGCTACACACTGTGCAAATAGCTTTGGAAGGAGTTTCAGAAGCATACCCTTATGTAGGAATACAACACTGAAATACAAATGGATGTAGCCATGTACTGGTAGCAACCAACTGTAACAATGCCATTGCTCTATTGCTGAAAAGACCTGTGTGGTGCACAGACAAAAAATAACAGGCTATTCTCTTGCTACCATGTGGATAGGTCCACAGTTGGGAGTTACGCAGACAGATTACTTGCCTTGATAAACTAACATGTACATAGCAACCCTGTAAGTCCAGCAAGATAAAATCCACACAATAATACTTACGCTCTCTGTACTTCTGCACCCCTACCCAAATGTAGAATATACCCATGTGTGCAGGGTCTTCCAAGGATGTAGGTAAGCATACTCACAGTACTGAAATGTGTCCAGTTTTTCTGAGCAGCTTGTGCTAATGTCAACACTAAAAAAAGCACAAACTGTTTAAAACTGAGTAAATGAATATTCACAGTATAGCAGTTCACAAACAATTCTTGTGTCAAATGAATACATCTCAATAACTAGCTTTGTATGGCAGTTAATTGTAAAAGTTGAAAAGAAAGTACATCTTTCCATGTATCTTGGGGTAGCATTTTGAGGGGTGAGTACATTTCTACACTGACAAGTGGGTACTGGAAGCAGCAATATTAGGTCTGAGTACAAAATGTAAATCTCTGGCTAAACCCCTGGCTTCTGATATCAGAACTATACCAACCTTCTGTCTTAAACAATGATGTCCACAGCAAACAAGAATGATCTCCATCTTGGAAAGCTGAAAGGGCCACGCCTACCTGAGTTAGCAAGTTATAGTACTGGGTTGCTATGACAGTGATTACTGCAATTACTACACAGCAGGCTGCATGCAATTAGCAAATGGTGGGCACTAATTGGTGCAGAGGCCATCACATGCTCATGTGCAAATTCCTACAAAAGCAGGCTGCAATCTCTGCCAACAAACTCAATCACTCTATTGCACAGGCTGACAGAGAGAGACAGAGAAAAGGAAAAAGAAAAATAAATATTACCAAATCATACAAAGGAAAGGTATGTGACACATATGTATTTACTGACACGTAGTAGATGTTATTGAAGAATAGTCTACATAATGTGAACCATTCATATGTGGCAGCAGTACTTATTTATGCATAGATGTTCTGCTTAACTACTGCTATGGAAAATACAGTGTGTACCTGTGGGCAGTGGGACATACCTGTGAAATGTGAAGCTCAGCATTAAATGTCAAAGATCAGATCCATGTTATCTGTGTTCTGTACAGTAGTGTGGCCAATGGCTGTTAAGGGGATTAGCGCTGACATTATATAAACATGGGTGTGACAGAACAACACATGCATAATAGTCATATTAAAGTGTAGCTTAGCACTGGCAACTGCTGTAGCAGTCTAGTATGCTTATCTATCATTTGTAGCCATATATACCCCCCTAATGTTAGTGTGTTCATATGTGACACCTGTTTGTGTTGCAGCAAGGCCCAACAGTTCTGCTGTGAGGTCCACACACATACAGAGAAATATATATGTGTCATATATATTCACATCTGTATATGTGCATAGAGCAGGGGACATATTGCAACTGTTTGTGAAGGGTGGAGATATATATGTTGGTGAAGGTTAGTATGCGCATATTTGTATGTAGGTTTTAGTGCGTGACAAACAAGACAGCGTACAGTGCTGGTATATGACATGTGGTGGTTACACTGTGGGTGGTTTGTTCAGTTTGCAATGTTGAAGCCAGTGAGGCCTGCTAAAGCTACCTGGGCTGTGAACACCTTCAATGCATTTATCCCAAGACTGTGCGATTTTATTACATTACTGTACACCTCACAACCTTTGTATAATTGATATTCTCACTATGAAAGGTGAAATGTATATGTGCCTACATATATATGTATATGTACACCAATGGATGTGTGTGTGTATATATATATATATATATATATATATATATATATATATATATGTGTTATATATATATATATATATATATACACACACACACACACATATATATATATATATATAGTTATATATACTCATACACACCTACATCTACTTGTTGCAATACATTCCCTGTACTGTTAACTGACTGTGATGGTCAATGTGTTTGTGAATACGTCAAAAATATGTATCAGTGGGATAGCTTAGTGGGAAACTGTTTATGTCATGGTATTATGGGTCCTTGCTTTGATCCTAGCAAAAGCAGTGTATTCTGTTGCTAGGCAGAAAAAATGCTATTGCATACAGTGTGATTAAGTCCCTTGGTTTTAACTAGGGTGTGTCATTGGAGGCTAAAGCGCTACATCTATGATTATTGATTGGTACTGATGTTGAATCCAAATCCTGTGTGTACTGTAGTACTCCTTGAAGCTCTGGGCCTGTATAGCAAAGTTTGGTGTATGTCCACATTGCTTGCATCCACTGTTTTGTGTGGTCCCTGTATTCATCACAGATTACATTTCTCAAGATTAAGGTTGTGTAAGTACTGACACACAGTACTGTATAGTACACACTGAAAGCTTATCTGGGTTGTCATACCTTTGTGTCCTGTAATTATGTCTGATGTGTGTGTGGGTATGTCTGTAACATGTCCTTTGACATATGTGTGGTAAAACAATTAACCGCGTATCTAGCAACATTTATAGTGTACTACAGCAGTATGCGACCTATATTCCCAATTGTGCACATATTTTGGACACGGGTTTGCCATTAACAAGTTGTGTGGTATAATAGTAATACATTTACTGGACCTTACACTCATTGTGATGGATGATATATTTCTTTACACATCAGCTTGATGTATATCTGCTGTGGCTAGGTGGTGCATCTTGTTGCATACAGTATGCCAGGTACTCTTGTATAGTCTTATATAGTGATTTTATTTTGTTGCTGTGCAAAACATGGTTCATTAGATTGAGAGTGAGCCAGGCACTTCCAAGCAGTTGGGTGAGCAGTAATAAGTGGCAGTTAAAGTGTTTCACTCTTGGTCAGCTAATAGGTTGCTATATATGGCAGTTCAGTGATATCTGTACTGTATAATGTTAAATGTGCCATATGACTTGCTCAGACATATTTTCGTATTTATGTTTTTCAGGGATCATGGCACATCACAGGTACCCCACTTACAGTAGTGCTGAAGATGACAATTACTACCAGTATGATTCAGCACTACAGTCTCATGTTCTCACAAACCAGCCATGACCAGCAGGAGCATACTGCAATGTGGCAAGTTGTTGTCTGCAGGGTAAATAAAGTAGGCCTGCATAACTCGACATATGAGCAGGTACGCCACCACTGCAGTGATCTTCTCAGACATGTCCGTCAGTGTGCTGCTGATGTCTGGAGACAACAGCTTGCAACAGGAGGTGGTGTTAATATCCATCCCCCCTCACCAGAGTGGACGAGCTGCTCCTGAGCCTGGTGGCACCTGCCCAACAACAACAGCAGCAGACATACACCATGATGGAGGTTGGAGCCACTCAGCAAGCACACATGGAGCATGCAGGTAACATGGCATATCTGTAGACTACTGTTATCTGTATTGGTAGATCATGCATATGTGAGATGTGGAGTGTGTCGTTAAAAGATGTGGAGCCTGTTGTTGTGCAATGCTGATCATTTGGAACATAATCTGTAGCCCTGTGAATGTAAACTGTTGTTGTACTGTAAGACTGCAAACACACAGTAGCAATGCCACAGTTGTGGCCACTGACAAACTGTCTCCTCTCTATGTAGGTCCCTCTGGGGTGACATCAAGGCAGCGGACATGTATTATTGTAAATAAAAAGTGCAGGTCATAGTTGAAGTGTAGGCCATGTACACATGTAACACCCACCCATAATGCATGCCATGCATGTTTGGTGTAAGACCACGCACATCTCACTAATGTGATTAGCTGCCTCAAACACATGCAATACCCAGACCATCTCAAACAAATGTGGTCAGACTGTAGTGACCATTGGATAGGCACAGTTGATACTCAACATGCACATAACGTACACATCTATGTCATACACAGAGCATTTTAACATGCTACACATAAAGGATTCCCAAACCCTCTGTAAAGACACACTCCAGTATCCAAAATCTCATCCACACATTACACATAATATACCTGAGGGGCAGAGGCCTATCAAGAGGCATTTAAACACTCTGTAACACACTACACATTCATGTCAGGGAATGCTCCTTATTGGCCTCATTACAAACTCATGTAGCAACTGTTTGTGAAATGGTGAATGCAGCCAAGGTAGTACAGTTCTGGCATGAGTAGTGCTGGTTTGGGAAACATTTGTAGGCTTGAGTGACCACATGATGCTTCATGATGATGGCCTATGGTACTATACCCCATCCAGTTATTATAACCACAGTACTACACATAGCTTTCATTATTATATACCTTGCTATACACCTTAATGTTGTGTGTGCACACATATGCCCCTCTCAACAATATGCATACCAATCACCATTTGCACAACTAACACACATATATGTCTTGTGATGCTACTGAGTTTTGAATACCTGCAGAGCAGTGTTGTGTCCATGTATGCATTGTGTTCTAGGGGGAGGCCCATCACCTAATAACAAAACACATGCATCAAAGCCATGTATACTGTTAGTAACAAGGACTGTCTACACTTGCACTGCATGATGTTGAGCAACCCATGTCCTGCATGCTGACATGTGTGATATGACTGTTTTGCTTGTGATACTGTACCCCACCATCACCTGCTATTGTGTATGTTCTGAGATTGCTGGTGTTATGTGTGTCTGCTTTAGGGAGGAGTGTATTTTTGTGTGTGTGCGTGTGTGCAAGAGGTCTGACATCATGTTCATGTCTTAAAGTGTGATTCCTGTTTTCCTCTCACAGGTGCCAAGGTGGGATTGGTTCAGTACAGCAGAGAACCTGATGTCACTGAGACAGACCGTGATCATGAGGATAGGTATGTGTTTGTCCGGGTCTGTTGTTGGGCCACCAATTGACAGTACACAAGTCTCCACCCCATCCATGCACACAGTCATACTGCCTGTACATCCATCATCACCCATTGCCCTTAGCTGAGGGACAGTGTACGGTTGGCACTGGCCAGGACAGTGTGGTATCTATGGCACATGTATCAGGACACAGCAGCCATAGCCAGATGTCTGGAATGGTACCACATAGGCAGATGCCCAGGGGTTCTTGTCAGAGCACTGCTGGTCATCATGCCCCTGGCAGACGTGCCACACCTCTTTCTACCACACGCATGTTCCAGGCTGTCATGGAGGTACAGGCACGAATGGCGTGGTATACCAGACAGGCACTAAGGGCACACAGGGCTCATAACACCTCTATAAATGACAGTATCCGTGACCTAGCAGGTGCCATACATAATTACACTGAGGTCATTGATAGACGTTGGGGTGAGACATTGGATGTCCTCCACAATGTCATGTCCATGTGTCAGGACAGTGCGGGACGGTTGAGATGTCGACATGGACGTATGCCAGCAACATCAGCAGCTGGAGGTCACCGTGGACATCCAACAAGTCACAGCTGCTCCCGTAGTGTCAGTGCCAGTACCAGCCCCAGCAATGTTGGGGGGGGGTTGTCCATAGACCGTCCTAGAAGACCACGTGCACGTGGCTCTGGCCAGTCCCAGCAGGGATCTGGATCCAATGGACATATGTCAACCTCTTCGGATAGTACCCTGTCTGGATTAGTACCTGATACTGTCTTGTAGCACCCCTGCCAGGCACAGGTTCCGTATCCATGGCCAGAGACGGTGATCTGTAAAGCCTGCCAGGTACAGTCTGTAGCTATCTCACAAATCCCCGTATATGGCAGCCACATGGTGGAACTGAGTGCATGCAGACACACACACACACACACACACACACACACACACACACACACAAACCAGAAACCTAGGGCAAACACATACCCGCATAAATTACATCAACATTGGCCCATAACAATTCTCATGGCCCTCACACACACACACACACACACACACACACACACACACACACACACACACACACACACACACACACACACACACACACACACACACACACACACACGTCAATTGTATGGCTCAGTGTACGCCTCTGGCAAACCAACAACACACCCTGTGCATATGATGAAACCTGTACCACCTCCTGTCATCTGTAACATTGATGCAGGAACAGGCTAACATGGTGCTGATGCACAGGGTGACTTTAATAAAGTATAGCAATGTTTGAATGTGTAGCATGTTTTCAGCAGTAAAGTGTAATGATATCCTTGAAGGTGTAGCTGAGCAGGCATGATGCATTAAAGCTGTAATTAGCAATGTTGTATTGTTTCCACCAGTGTTTATTCCAATTGTGTTTTGTTTGCCCATGTGCCACTTGGCTGATGTGTGTAGTTGTGTCAGCATGTGTTATACAGTGGAGAGTAAGTGTGAGGTGTGTGCAGCACAGGTCTGCAGGTGTACATTCATGAACATGGTGGAGGTGCACTGTCTGCATGTGCGTGCATATTGGACACATGGGCAGGGTGACATGCCCTGTATTGGCCAGTGTTAACACTCCATACTTTCTATTGGTGGCCAGTATGCATTGTACTACACACATTTTGGAAATTGAGTACACTTGTGTGTGTATGACACAGGTTGACACTGTGCTGTGGGTGATGCTGTTGTTGCTATCTGTCATTGGTTTGCATTACTAAGGTTAACACTCTCCTAGCTGCATAATCCTTTATTAATGCACATGGTTCACCTACAGGGTTGCATGGACCGTGCTATCACAAACACAAGAAATTATCACTTATACAGTAAAAGTGCATTAGTCTCATGGACCCCTGCCATAAACTAAATATATAACAGAAGGTGTGAAGTTGTACCAAGAGAGTTACATACCAAGAAGGGATAACCTCTCTGGTCAGTATCATTGGGAAAATACAATGCCTCAATAAACATACAAGGCAAGCTTCAAAATACAAAATGGCAAGGATTCCAAAGACAACACTAAAGCTTTCTTCAGTGTTGTTCATAATCTACAGGGGAAATCTCAGAATGGGTCACAGCTAATGTAAATGGTCACAAAATACACTTATCTGACTGACATTACCAATTCCTTGTCAGACAGTTTGAATGCAGATTTCACCACCCTGTCATTACACAAGGGCCACATTTCCAGACCTGAAGATTCACAGACACTCTAGTCAAAACATCTCTTTAACAAAGTACACACCACATTGGCAATGGTACTGGACAGTGTCCCTGGCTGTGTCATACACAAGCTGACATATGAAGTCACCACTCACCTAAATGCTCTGTCCAGATGCAGCCTCTATACAGGTTACATACTTGTGGATTGACACAAGGTAATGGTGTTCACAGTCCACAAGGGTTGAGCTACAACGTCTTCTTCTTCTTCTCCTTTCGGATGCTCCCATTAGGGGTTGCCACAGTACATCATTTCTTCCTGGCCTCTGCATCTTGCGCTATCACACCATCCACCTGCATGTCCTCTCTCACCATAGCCATAAACCTCATCTTAAGCATTCCTCTTTTCCTGTTACCTGGCAGCTTCATCCTTAGCATCTATTTCACAATATACTCTGCATCCCTCCTCAGCACTTGTACAAACCAACTTAATCCTGCCTATCTGGCATGGTCTACTAACCTTCAAACCTGGCCTGAACCTCTAATATACTTATTCTTAAACCTATCCACCCTCATCACACCCATTGCAAATGTTAACATAAATTGATTAAGGGTAGAACTACAACAGGTCCTGGAAACTCTCACCCTATAAGCCAGACCAATGTTATCTGGAAGGCTATGGAGCACAGCATTATGGAACTCATTAACACAGATGTTATGAACCTGCAAACACTGCACCATAACCACTTAGGTTCTCTAAAGGCCAGATCATGGCTCCTACACCTAGTAGACTTCAAGCTATAGGTGAGGGAGGGTAGGTCAACACAGCCAAGCTATAGCTCACCAGCAGTTCATACCCATCCCTCATACTGGTATTAAACATAACCTCAACAGACTGACCATAAACGATTGTTAGATGATGGCTTGACAACTGACGCATGGATGTAGGACACACAGTAACATTTGCAGCCTCCATGTACTATTCTATGCGAGTAACAAGTGGTATTCACCTGCACTCAGTCCTGGGACCACTCCTGTTTGGCATATAGCTTTCTTAGGTACAAGCAAACACAGTAAGGATATGTCTGCCCACGTTTGATGACAATGCATACTGTGGGCTATACTTTATTCTCCAGATGACACACACATCCTACAAAAGGGTATCATACAGACAGATACCTGGTGTCAAATTCATGCTGTAAAGCTATAAGCCTAAGAAAGCATAGTTATCCACTTTTAGAAAACAAAGTATCCCCAGAGTACCAGATAGGTAGTAGCCCCCAAAATGTGGAACAGGTACGAATGTATACATAGAGCCATGTGTTAAGTCATCTCTCCTTTGATGATCACATTACCAAAGGGTTTTGGAAATCCCTCTGTGGAGCACATAAGCAATAAAGGGTTTGCATGCAGATCCACAGAGGTTGTTGCACACCTATAATGATTAGTCATCTTTGCCAGACTTTGCTTGCTTTGGAACATGTTTCAAATATACCTCAAGCATAAACCCTCACTCACACTCTTCAATAGAAACCGTGATGAGTGGATGTGAAATGGAAGATGTAGCCCAGGGATCACTGCAGTGGCTAAGCTTGTCACAAGCATACAGAAGTGACCTAAGGTCTGGAAAGCGCCAGCACAGTCTGGCAAAGATAACACATGTGTTCATGGAGAAAGCAGAGTACCCACCTATGAAATACTTGAGGTCACATGTATGTATATGGATTTGCCCCACAGCACATACAGTTGTCATTGTGATATGTCATACACTAGAAAAATCAAAACCCACTCCACATTGGCCAATGGTGTCACACACCTGGAGCACAGACACACACACAGTAAGCAAGTGTGAGATTCAAACTCTTTCCTAACTACATTATGATACTACAGCAGTATGCATCTACACGATGCACTATACACATTACTGGGATTTCACTTTTCCACAAGTATATTTGTAGGTTGGTGACATCATCAGACTTGACAAAGATGAGTATACCACTTTTAAGGGGTGTGAGTAGTCTCCAAAAAGGTTGCTCCTCCCCAGCGAGACACACACACACACACACACACACACACACTTGGCAAGTGCAATATTCAAACCCCTAGCTAACTACATTATGATACTACAGCAGTACGCATTTACATGACGCGCTATACACATTACTGGGATTTCATCTTTCCACAGGTATATTTGTAGGATAGTGACATCATGAGACTTGACAAAGATGAGTATACCACTTTTAAGGGGTGTGAGTAGTCTCCAAAAAGGTTGCTCCTCCCCAGGGAGACACACACGCACGCACACACACACACACACACACACACACACACACACACACACACACACACACACACACACACACACACACACACATAGAGTTGGCAAGTGTGGTGTTCTTAATCCAAACTAAGTACTTCTTTACACTTCAGCAAGCAATATAGAGTTATAGGGTGCAATACAGACATTACTTGCTGACAGTCTGCACAAAGGTTTTTTTTCACATTTGCTAACCTCAGCAGGCTTATCATACTAGGTGTATTGTGAGTGTATTGAATGCATAGGCCATGACCATATCATATATGGGTTGATGCACCACATGCTGGCACACACAGGTTCAAACCTTGAGTAGCATCTTACCTTCACCTACATAATACTGCAATATAACAGAAAGATGGTAAACTTCAACAATTGGCTAAACTTCTGGTGTCATCCAAAGGGGATCCAGTCTCTGTCTGCCTGTGATGACATGATAGACAAGTCTTGTTGTTTCGCTACAGATGGTTTGCTTCTGTCGCCCCTATGCTTCTGAATACTGGCCAAGGCTCTTGCTGTCCCCATATTGCCTTTTTTTAGGCAAGGCTCAAAGGTTCATAGGTTCATAGGTAGGTACTAGGCTATCGGCCCTGGGGCCTATACAAGCCCGGCCAAAAAGGTACTCTGTTTTGCCACCCAAGAAATTTATTTTCCTGTGCCACTGTCGAGCACAGACACAGAAGTGATCCCCAGGGTGAATTTCCTATTTCTCATCCAATCATCAAGATTTTTCTTGAAGAGTGCTAATGAGGAGCTTTGTTTGATATAGATAGGTAGTTTATTCTGGAGTATGTGAAGTCTCTGGGACCAGAATCTCTCTCTCCGGCATGTTCTGTTTATTGTGGTAACAAGGTTTAGGTCCCTAGAGTGTGTAGGTTCATAGGCAGGTACTAGGCTATCTGCCCAAGGGCATTTATAAGCCTAGGCAGAATGTGTTGGCTTTCGCCTCCCTTTGAAATTAGTTTCCTGGGCCTCTGTCTAGCAGGGCCACTGAAGTGATCCCAGGGGTAAATTTACAATTTCCCATCCACCCATCAAGATTCCTCTTGAAGAGAGTCTGCGAGGGGCTCTGCCTAACATCAACTGGGATTCTGTTCCAAAGCGAGGGAAGTCTCTGGGACAGGAATCTATCCCTCCAGCACATCCTGTTTATTGCTTTGCTGAGGTTTAATTCACTGGAGTGTGTGGCTCTAAGAAATTTGTTTTTCTTGAGGTGCAGCATGTCCATTAATTCTGGGTTGGACATGGCCTTATACATCAGGCATAGATCACCTCTGAGCAGGCAGTAAGCAACCAAGTAGAGCTGGAATTTCTTTAGTCGAGCTGCATAGGGCATCTCTTTGAGGCCCATGATCCTCTTGGTGAGGTACTTCTGTGGTCTTACCAGCTGTTGCATGTGCCAATTAAGGTACATACCAAATGGGGCATTGTACTCTATTATGGGCCTAATGAGTGATGAGTAGAGGGGCACAATGACCTCTCTTGATCTAGAGGTGAACCCTTTTGTGATTAGCTGGGATATGTAACCACTTTGGCAATGTGATTATCAAAGGAGAAGTTACTATCTACCTGGGTCCCCAGGTCCCTAATTACATTTTCCGTACCTAGTGGATTACCACCTATGTGGTAATTCGTGGGCACTTTGTTTTTTCCAAAGGGGATGACTATGCATTTTTTGGCATTCAGCTTAAGGCCATGGTTTTGGCACCAGGTATCTGCCTCTGTAAGACCCTTCTGGAGGATGTCTGCCTCAGCCAGAGAGTCAATTATGGCCCCCAGTTTGCAGTAATCTGTGAACTTGGTCAGCCATAGCCCTCCCATGCTTACCTGTACCTCAGAGAAGTATATACTGAAAAGTTGGGGTCCCAGAACGGAGACCTGTGTGATGCCACTTGTGACTGGTTTAGAGTCGGACATGGCACCCACAACTCTGAACATGTGTGTTCTATCCGTGAGCCAGTTGGCCACCCATCTCATGACATACGGGTTAATGTTCAAGCTGGTAAGCTTGTCTATGATGCCAGAGTGGGGAATGGTGTCAAAAGCCTTAGTGAGGTCCAGGTGGGCTGTGTGGACTACCTTCCTTTCATCTATGGCCTTGGTAACTGTTTCAAAGAAGTCAACTAGGTTTTGGAGGCAGGATCTGCCTTTAACAAAGCCATATTGGGTAGGGTCCCGTGTCTGGAGCTTCCCAATGTCTCTGTTTATGAGTTCCATGATAATTCGCTCCATAGCTTTGCAGACCAGGCTGGTCAGGCTTATAGGGCGATAGTTCCCAGGTTCTGTTGTGGCACCACCTTTGTGGAGTGGGATGACTGTTGCTGTACGCCATTCTTTGGGTACACAGCCTGTGGTAAGGCGGAGTCTGAACAGTGAATTTAGGTGAGGGTTTAGTTCCTTTTGGAGCTTGTGTACGACGCAGCCTGGGACACCATCTGGTCCCATTGATGCTGTGTTCTTAGCTTTTGAGAGGGCTGTTTTTACCTGCATGTCTGTGATGTCTGGGCCTCTGCATTCTTCTGGGAAGGACACAGGCCCTTTTGGGGGTGGGGGGGTGAGATTTGCACTAAACTTGTCTGCCAGAATGTTGGCAATGTCAGTTGGTTCAGTGTATTTTTTGCCATTTTGCAGTAGCTCAAAGCATATCTGAGAGTTGCCACCTAAATGTTTGATATAGCTAAAGAAGGCTTTGTGGTTATCTTTACATTCCTTGGCAATTTTTCTTTAGAAACTGGCCTTGGATGATTTTATGAGTGATCGTAGTTTCTTGCTAATAATGATCAGTGATACCTTTTTGGAATTTTGCTCTATCATGTAGTTGTTTCCTCCTTCTGTTGTACAGCTTATATGGCCAAGAACCACCAGACTGGTTTCCTCTTTTTGGAGGAGTGAGTCTTGGTTTTACTCGGGATGTCTCGATCCATGCATCCCTGTAGATGCTCATATAATGCACTTGTAAAGGATTCTGCGGATTGGATAGCATTACCCTGTAGCAAGGGGGCTTTGAAACTTTCCACTTCGGTTTTGAGAAGTGTGAAGTTTGCTTTTGAAAAAGTTTTTCACAGTGGTTTCCTTGACTGGGGGTAGGGTCGTGATGTGGATGTCCAGTGGGATTACTTTATGATCTGATCTTACCAGCGAGGGGTTTACCTCTCGTGTGGAACACTGATCCCCCAAGTTGGTGATTATCAGGTCCAGTATGTTGTGACCTCTAGTGGGTGTGGTGACCAGCTGTTCCAGGGCATTTGAGTTTATAAACTCTAGGAAGCATTGGGCAAAGGAGTTTGTACTTGAGTAATTCTCCCAGTCAATGTTTGGGTAGTTGAAATCTCCTCATATCATGGTGTTTGGTAGGACCTTTATATTTTCCAGTGTTCTCAGGAATGCTGAGTGAGGATCCTGAGACAAGGTAGGTGATCTGTAGCAGGCTACGATCTGATAAGCAGCTTTGCCCACTGTTAGTCGCACTTGGATGGTCTCTGAGGCCTCGTGCTGTGCCACTAACCTGGAGGTGTGGGTATCCTTTATGAAAATGGATACACCCCCTCCTTTTGTATTTCGGTCCGGGTTTTGGGGCTGAAGCTCAGAGAGATTGGGATTTCTTTAAGTGGAGCATGTCCAACAGCTCTGTGTTTGACACAGCTTTGTATGTTAGGCAGAGATCACCTCTGAGTAGGCGATATGCGACAAGAGTAAAGCTGGAGTGTTTTGAGACGGTCTGTGTAGGCCATGTATTTGAGGCCACTAATCCTCTTTGTGAGGTATTTCTGTGGGCTTTCCAGTTGTTGTATATGTCTTGTGAGGTACATACCAAAAGGGGCGTTGTACTCTATAATGGATCTAATGAATGATGAGTAGAGGGGAACAATGACCTCTTTCTTTCTGCATGAGAAACCTTTTGTGATGAGGTGTGCCACATCGAAGGATTTCCTGACTACTGTGGCAATGTGATTATCAAAGGAGAGTCTACTGACCACCTGTGTCCCAAGGTCTCTTATCACACTTTCAGTGTTAAGTATACTACCGCCTATGTTGTAGTTCATGGGTACAGAGTTTTTACCAAAGGGGATGACAATGCACTTTTTGGCACTGAGCTTGAGGCCATGGCTTTGACACCAGGCATCTGTCTCAGTAAGGCCTTTTTGTAGGATGTCCACATCGTTAGTAGTTTCGATTATGGCTCCTAGTTTGCAGTCATCTGGGAACTTCATTAGCCAAAGACCTTCTGTGTTAGCCTGTACTTCAGGGAAGTAGATACCAAACAGGACAGGACAGAGGACTGAACCCTGTGGTACTCCACTTGTCACTAGTCTGAAGTCGGACTTGGAGTCTGCGACTTTCACAGTGTGGGTTCTGTCAGTGAGGCAGTTGGGAACCCATCTTGTGACATGGGGATTTATACCTAGTTTAGTGAGTTTATCTATAATTCCAGAGTGGGGGATGGTGTTGAAAGCCTTGGCAAGATCTAGATAGGCTGTGTGAACCACCTTACCCTTGTCTACGGCTTTGCTGACTGCTTCAAAGAAGTCTATCAGGTTTAGGAGACATGATCTGCCTTTTACAAACCCGAACTGGTTGTGGTCCAGAGTTTGGAGATTACCAATGTCTTTGTTTATAAGTTCCATGATGATATGTTCCATGGCCTTGCAGACCAGACTCATCAGGCTAATGGGGCGCTAGTTCCCGGGGTGCATGGTGGCTCCCCCCTTGTGTAGTGGGATAACCGTCGCTGTGCGCCATTCAGCAGGCACAAAGACTGAGGTGAGGCTATGATTGAACATGGTACTTAGGTGTGGTGCCATTTCTTTCTGTAGTTCATGTAGAACGCAGCCTGGGATGTTATCTGGTCCCATGGATGCTGTGTTCCTGGCTTTGGAGAGTGGTTTTCACCTGTGCAGCCGTGATGACAGCAACTTTGCATTCTTCCGGTATAGAGATGGGCTCTTTCATGGGTGAGAGGGGGGTAAAAGTTAGCACTGATACCATCTGCCAGGATGTTGCCAATATCAGTTGGGTCTGTACATTTAGTGCCATTGTGCTGTAACTCAGAGCAGATCTGAGTGTTGCCATTGTGATTCTTGACATAGCTATAGAATGCTTTGTGGTTGTCCTTAGAATCAGTGGTGATTTTGTTTTCGTAACTAGCTTTGGAGGATTTTATAAGGAATCGCAGCTTCTTACTGAGGCTGACCAGGGAGCTCCTCCACTCATGGGTTTTACCCTCTTTTGCAACAGTTTCTTCCTTCTGTGTTGCAGTTTGTTTATGGCAGGGGACCACCAGATTGGCTTCCTTTTCTTGGAGGATAGCGTCTTGGTTCTGTTTGGGATAGCACGATCCATGCACTCATGTAAATGCTTATAAACTGCAATTGTGTAGGACTCAGTAGTTGTAACTATATTGTCCATCTGCATGAGTGTCCTGAAGGTCACCACTTCTGTCTTAAGAATCATGAAGTTGTCTTTGGAGATATTTTTTAACATGGTTTCCTTAATGGGGGGTGGGGGCAGAATGTGGATATGTAGGGTAATTAGCTTATGGTCAGATCGGTCCAATGAGGCATTGACTTCAGGTGTGGAACACCGGTCACTCAGGACAAACCAAACCCCGTAACCAACACAAATAACCACAAAGTGAGCTAAATGCTACTCACTGCCAGAAGTCTCAGCCTCCAGATACACACACTTGAGGCACTTCTCAGTATGGAGAATATTGATATCTGTGCAGTAACAGAAACCTCAAGGCTGCAGAGAGCACAACAGCACTACCAGGATACTACACATTCCATACCTTCCAGCTTCAGAACCTGGATCATAGCACATAGGGTGGGGATGTATCCATATTCATTAAGGATACTTACACCTCTCTCTACATGCTCTCTACAGGATATGTACCCATAGAATATTGCACAGCAACATTCTTCCCACTCCACAGGGGTGGGGCCACAAAAGACCCATGGCATTCATGCTCTATGAACCTGACGAGTCTGATCTGCAAGGCAATGGAGCCAATCATAATGGAAGTCAACAATAAAGACATTGGGAACCTTCACATAGTTGAGCACACCCAGTTTGGCTTTGTCAAATGCAGATCACACCTCCTGAACTGGGTGGATTTATTTGAGACAGTTACCCAGCCTACAGATGATTGAAATGAACGCCACACAGCCTACCTCTACCTCGCTAAGGCCTTTGACACTATTCCCCAGTCAGGTATCATAGATGAACTCACCAACCTGGCATGAATCCATACATCACAAGAGGGACTGCAAACTGGCTCACAGATAGATCCCACAAGTTAAGAGTTGCTGCCTACATGTCAGACTCTACACCAGTAACAACTGGTGTCCCCAAGGGTTCAATCCTGGGGTCCCTCCTGTTTGGTATAGACTTCTCAAAAGTACATGCCAACACAGGAGGGTTGTGGTTGACTAAGATTGCTGGGAACTGTAAAGTGTTTGCCATAGTTGATTCCCCGGATGACACAAATATTCTCCAGAAGGGACTCTATGAGACAGATGTGTGGTGTCAGAATCCTGGCCTCAAGCTCAATGTGGAAGAATGCATAGTAATCCCCTTTGGTGAAAACAAAGTACCCACAAACTACTACATAGATATTATCCCCTTAAAACTAACAAGGTAATAAGGGATCTGGGGACACAAGTAGACAGCCATCGTTCCTTTGACAACCATGTTGCCAAAGTGATTGGGAAATCCTATGTGGCCCACCTAATCAACAAAGGGTTTGCATCAGGATCAAAAGAGGTAGTGGTGGCCCTCTACTCTTAAGTCATCAGATCCATCATTGAGTACAATGCACCATTTTGGATGTACTCAACTAAGCATATCCAGCAGCTGTAGAGACCACAGAGGTACTTCACCAAGAGGATTACTGGCCTCAAACAGTTGTGTTAGGCAACACAACTGGTAAAACTACACCTGTTCTCCGTTGCGTACCACCTACTCAGAGGCACACTCTGCCTAACAAACAGAGCCATGTCCAACACAGAACTGTTGAACATGCTCCATCTACGGATAACAAAATTGAGTCGCACTACACACTCCAGGGATATCAACCTCATCACAACAATGAATACAACATGCTGGTGGGATAGAGTACCATCCCGGACACTTGCCTTACTGTGGAACAGAGTCCCAATGTATATCAGACAGAGCCCCTCACTGACATTCTTCAATAGGAACCTTGATGAGTGCATGGGAAACAGGCAATTCACGCCAGGCATCACATCAGCAGCCCCACTAGAAAGGGGCTTAGGGTACTAACTATTAAAACTAGGGCTTGGTAGACTATCCAATGGGGTGGTGTAAGCTGCACAACTTGCCTAGGCTAATATATGCCTTCATGAAGATAGTCTACTACATACCTATGAACCTATGTGACAGGTACATGTCTACAGATAGTAGATGTGTACTTCATTTACAGTCATGTTGTACAGCAGGCACATGGACCACATACACTGTAATGCTTACAGATACTGGTGGCTGTTATGTACAGTGGGTGAGATGTGCACCTCATGTTTTTTGTGCCATTGGGATGTGTGCTGGGTGGGACAGTCCTGGATGGCTCCCTGTCATGGTCACTCTCTTACACACACCTCTGTCCATCCATCTTTGGCTTATTATACTGTGTTCCCTACATATATATATTATAGGTACATAGGTAGGTAATAGGCTGAAGGCATATATTAGTATGGCCAGAGTGTGCAGCTACTACCACACATGGGGTTAGTTCCCTAGACCTCTGTGTAGTAGAGCTGATGAAGTGATCCATGGTGTGACAGTTCAGTTTCACATACACTCATCAAGGCTCCTCTGGAAGAGTGTCAGTTAGGGACTCAGCTTAATGTAGGTTGGGAGCCTGTTCCAAAGCAAGGAATGTCCGTGAGTTAGTAATATATCCCTCCAACATGTTCTATTTATTGTTGTGATGATGATATCCCTAGAGCATGTGGCACAGTGAGCTTTGGTTTACTTCAAATAGTGCATTGTACATCAGTTCTGCACTGGACATGGACCTGTCTATTGGGCAGAGATCGCCTGAGTAGACAGTATGCAACAGAGTACAGATTGAGTTAAATTCAGTCTTGTTGCATGGGGCAACTGTTTGAGGCCAGTACTCCTCTTGTTGAAGTCATTCAGTGGTCTTTCCAGCTGCTGAAGGTGCCCAGTCAGATTCATCGCAAGTGTGCTGTGATACTCTCTGATGTGTCTGATGACTGATGAGTAGAGGGAACCTCCTTTGACCTACATGCAAAGACCTTGGAAATTTGTGGGAACACATAGCATGATTTTCTAGCCACTTTGTGAATGTGTTTCTGGAAGTAGAGATGACTATCCATATGTGTCCATAGATCCCTTATTATTACCTCCATATTTAGGGTGTTGGCACCTATGTGGTATTTGTATAACTGTAGCTGGAGGCCATAATTTTGACACCACATCTGTCTGACTGAGACTCTTTTTAAGGATGTATCCGTTGTCCCAAACATTGATTATGACAACCTTTTTGCAGTCATCCACAAACTTTGCTAAACATAGCCCTTGTGTGTTTGACTGTATTTCTGAAAAGTATACACCAGACAGGAGGGGTCCCAGGACTGCGCCATGGGGGACAGCAGTTGTTAGAGCTTGAACAGGAGACCACAATTCTTACCTTGTGGGATCTATCTGTGCCCCAGTTGGCAATCCATCAGATGACATACGTGTTTATGCACAGATTGTTGATGTTGTGGATACATGTGTGGGATGTTGGAAAAGGACTATGTAGGCCATGTGGAGCTCATTTCATTGATGTATGCCCTAGGTGATTGCCTTGAAAACTGTCTAGCAGGTTTAGGAACCATGATCTGCCCCTGACCAAACCACAATGGGTAGGGTTGGGTGTTTGTAGGCTCCCAATAGCTCTGTTTATGAGTTCCATAATGATGGACTCCATGGCCTTGCAGATCAGGCTTATTAGGCTTACAAGACTATAGTTCCCATGGTCTGTTGTGCACCGACACTTGTGGAGTGTGCCAAACGTTGCTGTAACCCATTCAGCAGTTTCATATCCTGTACAGAGGGTGAGTCTCAGACTGTTCAGGTGCAGGGTCTTTTTGTTTTGGAGTTCACATATGACACAGCCAGAGAAACCATGTCATCCCATAGACGCCGTGTTTTTAGGTTTGGGTTTAACCATTGTATATGTGATTTCTGGGTTTTCACAATCTCCAAGTATGGTAATGGGCCCTTTTGTCAGTGAGAGCGGGGTAAATATGTTATGAACCTGTCTGACAAGATTTTGGCAATGTCAGTCATGTACATGTATTCATTTACACTTTGCAATGACTCAGAACATATATGAGTTTACATTGATATTTATGACATAGCGAAAGAAAGCTTCATGATTCTCTATGGACTCTTTGGCAATATTTTGCCAGAACATGGCTTGGATAATGTTAGGAGTGCTCATTGTTTCTTGATGATACTGATCGGAGATTTATTGATCTTCTTTGCATTTTCACTTTCATTGAACAACTTAAGTACTTGTAGTACATAGTTTGATTATGACAGGGGTCCAATATATTATATGGGTCTGTTTTCATATCACTGTGTGCGCAAGGCAGGACTGGTGAATAGTGACAAGTGTCTGGAGTAAGAATTGCAACTGCCAGACATGTGTGGCCCACTGCTGTACTCAGACATGGCCTAAGTGTGTGAGCAAGCCCAGTATGACCTTTCAGTATGTTGCTGACTGAAATTTGCTAAATTTGTTTAAGTGTGTGAGCATGCCCAGTATGGGCATATACACTATATGTGTGTGAAAAATCAAGTTGTTTTTTACTTCAGGGCTCACCTTTGTGTTGTGCATAGACAGGAAGCACACTGTGCCTGCAGGGCTTCCATGAGTCAATTTGCATAGACTTATCAACATTTCTACATACAGGGGGGCAGCTATTTGTACATTTCTACCCGGGGGGGGCACACCTGATTGTTACTGTGGGTGTACACAGGATGAGGGGTACACCTGACACACATTTGCTAGGCCTGCACTGTTGTGTCAGGTACTCCATTTCAGTCTGTACTGTTGCCTATCGTACTGGCTTGAGGCATACCACTGTACTACAGACCTTAGCTTCCAATTACACACATATTAGTTTGTGACTTCATAGACTACCCAACCCACATCACACTGCCTGGTCTGTCTGCATAGGCCTGGGGGGAGGTTACTCATATGCCTCTTCAGAGGGTAGGATACAGCATTTGTTTGTGTTTGCGTTTATCTACAATTGTCCTGCTGGCTGTGACTGTTAGGTATGTGACCCCCCCCCCCCCCAACTAGTATGTGTGAGTGACTTAAGTTGTGTCTGTGCCAGTGAAATGCTGTCAAGGCTTAGTGTTTCAGTACTGTGATTATAGTGCACAGTATCCTGAGTTTGAGCCCTGTCACTGCTTTTTATTTTCCTGCTGGGCAGACCGGACTGGTTAAGGAACAGTAAAGCAGGTGTGAGCATGTTTACTCGACTTTGCCCGATGTGCTGGTTAGAGCGGTGCACAGCTATGAGCAATTGTATTTAAATATGCTCAATACTGGTAAATTTTGCTTAGCAGTGCTTTATATTGCTTAAAATAGGGACTCATGCCTCATGTGGTGCTGCAGGGCTGCCTATGTCGGATGCACATATTACACTCCCTATATATGTTTGAAAACAGGTAGTGTCAAGTTAGGCATCCCTTTTACTGGATGTGCGAGTCAGAGAGAGGTGTCATTTCCAGGGTTCCTACTGAGTCAGTATATGTGCTATGGGTTGCCTCTTTGCCAAGGCCAGGGCATACTGGGCACACCTCCTTCTGCCTACTGGGGCAGGCTCAGGTTGTTCCTCCTCTGAGTCACGCTGTGCCTGTGCAGGCCTTGGCAATGGTGGGGGGCTGTTTGGCCCTGCCCCATGTTGTTCCTGCTGCAGCTGTTTCCACAGGATCATATTGTGTAGCATGGCACATACCATGACAATTTGGGTACATGTAGTTGGTGAGTACTGCAAGGCTCCACCAGATGTGTCCAGGCACCAGAACCGTGACTTGAGCATCCCAAACACATGCTCAGTTATGTTTCTTGTTTGTGCGTGTGCCTCATTATGGAGTTCTTGTTCAGGTGTGTGTGCATTTCTGATGTGTGTCATCAGCCACGGCTCCAGTGCGTATCCAGCATCCCCCACTAGGTGACCATCAGGGATGTCCCCATTGGCAAATCTCTGGTACAGCTGCGTCAGATGCCAGATGTGGGAATCGTGATAACTTCCAGGGCAACCAGCACAGACATTCATTATTATGCCCTGGGCATCGCATACAACCTTGCACTTGGTGGAGGGGAAGCCCTTGTGGTTGATATAGACCCTATCCTGCTCACCGGGTTTATTGCACCCACTACCTCAGGGTATTCTGCTATTTGGTGAAAAGATGCATATTGCTGGCCAATGCCTCACGGGAATTGGGGAAATATACGTGCTCACCGACATGTGCTGACATGACATCCAGGAACTGGTGCAGTACCCGGGATGCTGATGCCTGTAAAATCCCCATCATATCACCAGTTGGTCTCTGGAAGGTACCTGTAGCTAGTATTCTTAGGCCAACACATACCTTGGTATCCACTGGGATGGGTTTCCCTCTGTTGGTTCCGTGTGTGAGGCGTGGCCGGCACAGTTCAACAATTTGCTGCAGGAGGTCTCGGTCCACCCTATAGCACTCCACTATCTCCAGCTCATGTAGCCCCTGGTAGGTTACCCTAGGTCTGTACACTCTTCTCCGTCTCCTCACTGTCGCAAAATCAAAGGGTGTAGACAAACTTTAGAAAAAAGAAAAACGGAGTGCACAACAGTCTAGATAGCCAAAGCCTTAACGCAATTTTAATAATTCCACATACAAACAGCGTTTTCGCTACTAAGAAAGTGTAGCTTCATCAGAGGCAAACAAACACAGAAAAAAGGCGCCAAACAGAATTTATACTAATGGCAGCCTAAATTAAAATCAGCTGGTAAATGTTACATCACTTCCTTGCACAATTAAAATATCAAAAAACACATATTTTTAAAGCTGATTAAGCTAAGGACTACAACATCTTAACCTTCCATCAGGCACAAGTTAATAAAAATGCTATTTTAGCATATAAAACCTTAGTATATATAATTTTGATGTATATAAATAAAAGAACTTTTCTTAAAAAAATTTTTTTAACTTTAATTTTTAAAATGCACATTTTAAATTCATTAACTATACCAATTTTGGATTTATATATAACTAAAAGGTATGTGTATACACAGGTCACCCTGTATATCAAATCTGCTCTTTAACTCAACTCTATGCAATAATTATAAAGTCAACATAATAAAAAAGTGTAGTAAAATAGAAACAAACTATTTATAAGCATGACTAATCAACGGAGGTAGGATCTATATTTCAAGACCGGGGCAATATTGCAGCTTTCATTTAAGCCCGGTATATTAAAGGCATCCAATTTAAGCTGCCATTGCAATTCCAAAATTTCCAATAGTAAAGAAATAGGACCTCCCCTGATGGATTTATGTTTACAATCAATACCCATGAATACAAAATTATGCCCTTGGTTAGAGACAACATGCTTGGCAAGAGCATTCTCACATTTATTATTTCTGATTGCATATATATGCTGGTATATGCGCTCTCTGAATTTTCTATCTGTTTTTCCGACATAAAAAGCCGGGCAACAGACACAGAGAGCGACATATATAACAGATTTAGTATTGCAATCACTTCTACTGTTTATCCAGTATTTTTTGTTTCCAATAATAAATGAACTCCCAGTTCGCAAAACATGGCACCAGTTACACATCCCACAGGTGAAACATCCTTTTGTTTTAAGGAAAGCTTGTGCTGGTGCTTTTGTTTGCAACAATTCCTTAATGTTGTGACCTCTCCTAAATGTAAACTTTGGTTTATCACCAAGTTTTTCAACCAAGATGGAGTTATTAGTAATAAAATACCAGTTTTTAACAACAATATCTGATATTTCTTTGGAATTCAAAGTAAAAACAGTAGAAAAAGACAAAGAAAAGTCCCTTCTAGGTTCCTCAATACGTGTAACAGGAACCAAAACTGGATTTGCCCCTTCAATTGATATATCTTGTTGACTACAATTGACAGGTCCTTTATCAAAGATTAGGGGGGACAATATTCCATTCCTTCTTTTATTGGAAACTTCTGAGATCATTTCATCAATAACTAAGGGTGGATAACCCCTATCTAGAAAAAATTCCCTAAGTAACACACACTCTTCCTCGAACCCTTTTAATTCGCTACACATCCTAACTGCCCTAATTAATTGCCCTTTAATGATGGCTTTTTTTCAATTTATATGGGTGGGCACTTGTGTAGTGTAGGAATGAGTTAATGTAAGTTTTCTTACGGAAAATAGATGAAATGAACCTATTGTTCCCAATACCTTTCTTCAGTTTGACATCCAAGTAGTCTATCTCATAAGTGTCAAACTTGAAAGTAAACCTTAGGAATGTTGTTGTACTATTGAAATATTCTATCAAAAGCCGTGCCTCTTCTTCGTTGCCCTTGAATAGAATAAAAATGTCATCAAGGAACCTTGTGTAGAAACATATCCTATTTTTACATAATGAATTGTTTAGAACAAATTTCCTCTCCCAGTGTGCCATGAACAAGTTGGCAACAATGGCTCCACAGGGAGACCCCATGGCAACACCCTGTTTCTGGATAAAAAATTCTTTACCAAAAACAAAGAAATTTGAGGACAAGACTATATCTAATAGTTCTGTAATATTATTGATAACTTCTCTTGGAGCTTTTAATTCAGACAGTAGCAGCTCCAGCCACTCTATAGCCTCCAAGTGAGGTATAGAAGTGTATAAGTCGACAACGTCAACTGTAACAAAGTTATACTCGCTGTCAAAAGGTAGATTATTAATACTTTCTAAAAAGCTCCATGAGTCCTTACAGATACTTGGGATGTATTCCAAGTATTTGTTTAATATGGAATCAATATATTTAGCTGATGGATAAGAGATGGAAGACCTTCCATCTACTAATGCCCTCATAGGTGGATCCCCATGATTCTTATGAATCTTGGGTATCCCAAACATAACTGGTGTTCTTGGTTGAGTGATGTTAATGTACTCATAAGTCTCAAGGTCTATCCTCCCCTCAATAAAGAGGTCCCTAAAATACCCCTTGATCCTATGAATGCTAGTATTCATCTCGTTAAGTGATGAATGATTGTATGCAGGTGTGTCCAAAACCTGAGACATTTTTTCATTATATAAATCGTGTTCAAAGACAACCAAACCCCCACCTTTGTCAGGTTTCATGACCCTAACAGAGGATTCCTTAAGTTGGTTTAAAGCCTGCAATTGCTCTTTTGTTATGTTGAAAATGCTTTTACTAACCCCTTTAGTATTATGTAAGTGCCTGATATCTAGTTCGCAGGCACTTTCAAAAATACGCAAACCTACGTGTAAAGGGGGGTTAAAAATACTCGGAAGTTTTAAAGCTACTCTTTCTTCATCATTAGAGTTATTAAACAGCAGCTTTAGATTGAGCTTCCTAACAAAGCACTTCAAATCAATAAGTACTTTAACGACATCAAAATGTCTCGATGGGACAAAATTATAACCTAGGGAAAGTAATTCAATTAACTCAGGTTCTAAAGTCAATGATGAGAAATTATAAATAGTGAAGTCACCTTTTTTGTTCTTAACAATACAAGGGCAATTAATAGTTCCTAAAGGTATTGGTTCAACTATTATTTCCTCCAATTCCTGTTCTTCTTCCTCCCCTGATTCTGGTTCGGTCCTTTCCCTAAAAAATGGGTATTCTCATTATTTGATTTGTCATTTTTCGAAGTATTGGAATTGGAAGATGGAACCTCATTTACACTTCCTTTATTCTTATTTCTACTACTTCTTCTTACTGCATTCGAATAACCAGTAGAAGGTGTAGCTTCCTCCTCATCCAGAATTTGTATGTCAGTATCTGAGCCCTTATCATGGCCAGAAGCCAAATCATCATCCTGACTAACAAGTTTTGTTAACTTAGGGTAAGCTGTATTGGACGAATAAACTAGCCTGTCCCTAAATAATTTCTTAGTTTTTTGAGTTTTCAGCTTAGCCATGTAAGAATCGATACTTACAAAAATACGTTCATAATCATATCTGAACTTATCAAAGGAAACAAACATTCTAATTTCATCATCTAGTAATTTAATTTCTGTAGTCAAAGTATCAATGCATGCATTATAATGTTTAACAATCAGTCCTAGCAGGTCAAGTCCTTGTCTTTGAAACATCTCCTTTAAATCGACAAGAAAAGCATTTTCTTTAATTAGACCCGAGGGTGTGAAATTATTTCTCAGTCCTTTAGGCACCATGTTTTCGCAAATACACTGCTTAAAGTAAGCAACTTCCAACTGTAATTTGCGTACCTTTAAAGTCTTATTATCTAAAATTTTAAGTTTCTCAGCAATGTCAAATTGACAATCATTAGAGCACATAGGACTCTGCACCGGCAGTCCATCATTTAAAGGTTGCAAAAAAGATAAAAAGTCACCTGCATTATTAATCCATTCTGCAGCCGATGAAACGCCAATAAGTGCCTTTCCATTTGTTGAAGTGTTAATGGAATGTGGGTTCACTTTTTGAGTCTCTATGGAGCCGTTAGAAGCCCGTTGTGTCCTTTGCTTCTGTCCCGGTGGTATGGAACTCTGCCCTGAACTGGCAAAGGAAGTGTTCTGCATCCGATTCGGCAAGCCCCCGGTGGTAATAACCGCTGGCAATAACTGGCATGCTCCTGAAGAAACGGAGCCGACCTCCGCACTTCCCTCACAGGTCTCAGCAACTCCACGTACCTCCGAAAAGACCTGAGGGACCTCTCCAAAGTTATTCGAAAGTGCAGGGGAAACAAAACCACTGCTTTTTTCGATATTAGTAAGCCTGGAATTCATCGCATCCAGTCTTTGCGATATACTAACAAGCAAAGATGTGATATCTGTGTTGTCAGGGGAACTAGTCCCAAATAAGTTAGGGCTAGGTGGACTTGCCAAGCACTCAGTTGCCATCGCAAAATCAAAGGGTGTAGACAAACTTTAGAAAAAAGAAAAACGGAGTGCACAACAGTCTAGATAGCCAAAGCCTTAACGCAATTTTAATAATTCCACATACAAACAGCGTTTTCGCTACTAAGAAAGTGTAGCTTCATCAGAGGCAAACAAACACAGAAAAAAGGCGCCAAACAGAATTTATACTAATGGCAGCCTAAATTAAAATCAGCTGGTAAATGTTACATCACTTCCTTGCACAATTAAAATATCAAAAAACACATATTTTTAAAGCTGATTAAGCTAAGGACTACAACATCTTAACCTTCCATCAGGCACAAGTTAATAAAAATGCTATTTTAGCATATAAAACCTTAGTATATATAATTTTGATGTATATAAATAAAATCTCCTCACTGTGGGTTGTTGGTTTATGATAGCAAGAGCAGCCCCTAACATTTTGTCTGACTTTAAAGTTTTTAAGCTTTCCCTCTTTGTATACTGCAGTGTTGCAGAGTTCTTTGGAAAAAACAGGGAAGAATGCTGTTTGCAGAGTTTAAAGTGCTGGGCTGGGCTAGTCTGCTACCTGTGCAATTGACTGATTCTGATATATTTCACCTGGCAGCTCTGCTAGTTCTCCTTGGTTAACTTCCTACTACTTATTGTCCTTTCTTTTCCCTTTGTTTCCACCCAGGGCAGCGCCGCGCAAACAGGCGCATACGCTGTGTGGACGTTTGCAAGAAATTTCAGATATATTCTCGGCTTACGCCTTTGGTTTCTGGTTTTCAAAAAAGACAACTGTAGACACGCCTCTTGCAATCCTGAGCAACTCAGGGCAAACACAAGACACTGTGCTCCAATAAGCTTACAGCCTTTCTGACACACCCCCTCATGATGTTACCTACATTCTACTCTACTACTCACCTACTCCTACACTTACACTCTTGGGACATGGCTCACATGCTGGGGAAAATTGGGATTCACTATCCTTATCCTCATTTGCATAGGATTGCCTGCTAATGCATGGTTACATCTCTCACACTGACCTTCCCCCCCTTAGCAACCACTACTCAGTGGCCATGTTGTCTTCAGCCTGCCATTCATCTGCATGGCAGGATAAGCTTTTTAATGAAAATGACTATTTTTAAATTATTTTCTTGTTTTTTAAAGAGCCGCACGTTTGCGCGGTGCTGCGCTACGCTTAAACATCGGAGATCGGGGGGAAAAGTTAGATTTTAATAATTTTAAACATTTATAAATGCCAATGGCCTTATATTTGGCCATTGGCATGCTTCCTCAACTGTATGCATCCTTTATTTGGAGCTGTCATAGCTCCGTTTAGCTATTTGCAGAACGGTACTCCGTTACCAACGGAGTACATTTCTGCAGATAACACTAATCTTCCACGGACAGGTTAGTGTTTCCTGGATTGCAAATTTACCTCATTTGCATAGCTTTCAGCAGCAAATGAGGTAATTTGCATACCATGACGCTGTCCATGCAAGAGTAGCTTTAGCAGCTCTCGTGGACGACCCTGCTGGCTGTACTTCGATTGCACGGCAGACATATTGCCTCCGTGAGCTCCTACACTCTTCTTGCACTCCATGCAAGCTTTCGTAAATCCGGCCCATAGTGTATTCAAGGGGGCTGAATGCAGGAACAATCCCAGATGGAAGGCAGGTAAGTCTGGAGAGAAATTTTGAAATGGCAGGATTTTGTATTGTTTTTACTGCTAATGGAAGGGCATTACAGTTCTTGGCTGAAGAGTAAGAGAACAGATGGCCTGGTGGTAGGCTAGGTTTGTGAACCTGAAGCAGTTGCTGATTCTCTGATCTGAGGGGCCTATTAGGGAGGTAAAGACAGAGCTGAGGGCAGGACAGTCAGAAGTTTTAAAGATAAGTTTGTGGGCAGTAGTAAGCTGCAGATAGTGGAGATAGTTTGGAGGTTCTAGCCATTTCAGTGATGGGAGGAGTTTTTGGAGTTTGTTGCGAATTTTGCAATTTTATTGTAAGAAGATTTGAGTCTGGCTTTCAGAAAGAAGAATTAAAGAAAATTATGGGAGAGGTAATTAGCTTCCAGCAGGGAATACTATTCATGGGTGGGATCTGGAATTTGACATGCAACACTGGAGGTGCTTAAAACAGGACCTAGAAGGAAAATACAACAAAATTGTGTAGATTTCTAAAGAAGCATTAAATAATATTTAGGACAGAAGATGTGAAACCACTATCAGGAACCCAGACACAATTTACATATTATTTCCTAAAGTACAATAACCGGGTTAGACTGGACATATTACACAGAAGCATCAAGATTTCATTGAAGGTTTTAAAAGACATCCATTAACTATTTCAGATCATCCGCCAATAAAGACTAAGGTAAAGATGCAGTGTAATCAAGTAAAAATGAGATGCTGGTGCTTTCCTACCTACCTATTAAAAGTGAAATTTAAGGAATTTCTGCACAAATGATTCAAGAGCTGTTAGAGAAGACACATTTTTTTCCAAAAGGATGGCTAGGGAATGGAATAAAATGAAGCAGAAATGTAAAAATGTAGTAAAAATGAGAGAGAAAAGATACAAGAAAGAAGCAATAGAATCACAGGGATTATCAAAGGTTAAAATATTGCAGGTAAAGGGGAATCAAAGAACAAAAAGAGGAACAACTGTTGAGTGATAAAGGGAAATTAATTGAGTATTTGGATTATATGTATAAGTTTAGAAAGGCTGCTGTTAAGCAAGTACTTTTTGATAACCTCAAAGCAAAAAAAAAAATACTAGCACAGTGATGGTGAACCTTTTGGGTTCGAAGTGTCAAAAATTCAGAAAATGCCTAACTTGACTTTGCTGGCATGTCACCCCCCCCCCCCCCCAACAAAAATAAATAAACTAGATAGTTAGCAAAAATAAATAAATAAAATAGATAATTGATAAAAATAAATAAAAAAGCATAGCTCTCAATACATAAGGGATACATCTCAATAGAATCAGGGACAAATCTATAAATGAGACGTACAGTTTTTAACTACTAGTACTATTAATCTGAGACACTGACAGAAAAAAAAATCAATGTGAATTAATATACATTTCCTGAAGTAAAATAAGTCTATAAATCTAATTATTGTCATTATTCAGTGTAAAAGGTCACCAGTTTTAGGAGGGATTAAGAGGGACAGTTGAGAGGAATGTAAAACAGCACATGTTTAGAAATGCAGACTACTTGCCCTTTATAGAACTATAACCATGAAGAGCAAACAATGCCTGCACTGCCCTTTGCAGATTCTATTGAGACAGTATACTGAAATAGTCTTTGAGGTTAATAACTTCTTTACCTCTGCAACAGTGCTGTTGAACTGGCTCCTGGCAAAAAAATAATTCAATGCACTTCACACGAGCAACGAATGCAAAAGCAGTTTCTTTGGTAACTCTGGTGATGGTGAAGACTGGCGTGTCACCTTTGACACACGTGTCATAGGTTCGCCATCACTGTACTACCACAATGACCTAGTCAACAGAAAAGGATGCTGGAAACCACAAGGAGCTTATGACTAGGAAAAATAACCAGAGACCCTATAAAAGTATTAGAGATATTTGGGAAAAAGATATGAATACAGCAGATGAGTGGTAGAAGCAACAAAAGACAAAAGATGGGAATATTTATGGAAGACTTACATACACCATGGTTATGGAAATGAAGCTCATGAATTAATAGCTATGACAGGAGGGGATAAGATAAAAATGGTGAAGCACAATCAAGCAACAAAGAAGTCTCCAGAAATAGATGGCATTCATGTGGAAATTTGAAAGCTAGGAGGGGAAAAGTGATAAAGACCTGTAAAAGGAGGCTGTGGTGGCTGTAATACTCAATGAGAAGAAATACCCTTTTAACTTCACTTTTATATAGACCAGTTTCATTTTGAACCATGATTATTTAGGTCTATACTAGCTGTCAGAAGGGCTAAGGTGTTGTCAAAATGGACACATATGGAATAATGTGCTTCAATGGAGGACAGGCAAACATCTGACACCATTAACAGAATGGTGAGGATTCAAAAGGGAACTGTGTGCAAGAAGCTCCTGCTACTGCTGATGGGTCTAGATGTAGAGAAGGCATTCGAAGGAGTTAGCCAGTATTTTATGAACAGGGAAATGGCAGCATTTGCATTTCCTGAGAGAATAGTGGGAGTCACTCAGCTTCTTCCACACACTGCCTGCTTGCCACCAATTACAGCCACTTTATTAACTTTTTTATACCGTAGATGTCTGGTTGTGACCAAATGAATGACTAAATATACAATTTTTATTTCCGTAATAATACATTTTATCAAGTTGTTGTCAGAAGCATGCAGTACAAGCAATTGCAAACTGCCCACACACAGACAGAGCTACTAATTAAAGCCACTTCACTAACTCATATGAATGCATAAATAAGGGCCACAATAAAGTATTTTGCCTCACTCTGTCAGACACATACACTGTGATAAAAAAAACAGACACACGCGCATACACACACATACGCACAAATTTGTCCACATATTATTGGGAGTTTATTACTTCTTTATATCTTGGATGTCTAATTAATGAATAATAATAGTTGCAGTATAGAGTATCATGATCACATCACCAAACATAACCAATTTGTTCAGCGTTTCCCGATTAGGGGTCACCACAGAGAATCACCAGTCCGCTAATGATTGGCAATTAATTTTTACAGTGTAGAGTTGCCAACCTGGCACCCAAACTTCAAAGAAGGACCACCCATGCACGCACCTACCTGCATGTCTTTACTGTTCACTCAACCATGGGGAGGACATGCAGACTCCACAAAGAAGGTACTCCAGTTGAGAATCGAACCAGAGAACCTCTTGCTGTGAGGCGACAATGCTACCCGCTGCACCACCGTGGCCTACAACCAATTTGTTAAATGTCGAAGACAAAGATGTCAAGAAATTCAGCTCAACAGTGAAATGAAGGTAAATCATGACATCCATGTCAAGAACCCATAATAAGTAGTTATCAGAAAGCCCCTACCATGCACACACCATATTTGTGTAAACAGAGCAAAAAATGCTGGCCAGAAATTTTGTGATTATGTGTATGGTAAGCAGACTGAAGTACAGACTGAGCACAAAGCCCAAGTAATTTCAGGAAATCTCAACACAAAGTACCAACCAGATTAAAAAGAATACTCTTAAATTTTCAAAAGTACAGGGCTGATGAATACTGACAACGTGACATGTACTGTCAATTTAACAGACTTCAAAGAAAACTTGCTGGAAAGGGATCAGGAAGTTCTATGGGTTGTGATGCAAATAACATTTCTGCAGTAAGTCCAAATTTTTGCCTGATATTTTTGGTTTGTCCTTATAAAATGTATAGCTTTCTGGCAAATCATTGAAAATTGAAGACACTAAATAATGTCACATTTAAATTTCTCAATACATGCTAATGCAAAACATGTTACTCTAGCATCTAAGTTTCTAAGAGCAATATTTAAAATCTTTTCCTGATTTTGGGTATTTGTGTCCTCATTCTTTCTGGCACTGTCCAGATTTCGTGTTCTTAGAGGTTGAGAGTTATACAGCTATGACAGATGACACAAAAATGCAGCTGTTGTGTGAAGCTATATTAGGATAGCTGCAGAGTATGAAGCAACTTCATCTGTTAATTAAGCCACACTATATATTCATAAAGGCACAATCCTGAATACAATGTTCTCATTCCACCTCAGTAAGGACGCTGTTAAAGGTACATGAACCAAATTTAGAAATGTTCTAACACAAAGGAAAGAACCACATCATAACCAAATAACAAGACATTACAAATAGAACCGATTATGCACAACACCACTCTTTGTGGGATATACCAAAATAAAAACCAGAAAGAGGAAATAACCCATGAGAGACCAACAGAATTCTTGTTAAAAGAAGGTAATAACTTGTTTCAACATAATAGCGTTTATTCAGAACAGATACAATGAAGTAAGCGCCTTTAGTAAGTAAAACTTCTTCAGACAAAATATCACAGCGAATGTATGTCCTATATACACAATTAACAAGTCACATGATACTACATTAGACAATTAAAACCTTACTATCTACAAGTTATATTGTATCCAATTAATAAAAAACAATTTAAAAGCCTACAAAATTATTATTAATTATTAAATATATGTTAAATTCAATGTATTGAAAACAATGTATGGAAAACAGTCAAAGAAAGTGGAACCTTAAGATTTGGACAAAGTGTGACCTTAAACTGATTTGTCTGTGTCTTTCGGCTTTTCCTGGTTAGGGGTCGCCACAGTGCAACTCCGGTCCGCTAATGATTGGTAGCTGATTTTTACATGCCGAGTTACCAGCCCTGACGCACAACCTTCAACGAAGGTACGCCCATTTACCCATGTCTCCACGCAGAAGACGCTCTAGCTGAGAATTGAACTGGACAGCATCTTACTGTGAGGCGACAACGCTACCGCAGCACCACCTGAAATGTTATCTAATTGAATGTGCAAAAGCATATGCATAAAGTAAAAATCTACATTAATACAGGTCTCTCAGTTTATAAAATGAATATTAACACAGTCCTGATATAATATAAATTAATTACCCTTAATATTTTTACCTATTTACAATTGTTTAAGGGAATCCTACTCACCTTTGAATGCTCTTTAATTTTAACTTACAGGCTAGTGAACTGAAATCGTTCAAGCCTGGTGGACTATTGGCATTCAATCTAATTTGCCACAGAAGTTCGGAGATTTCTAACATTAAACCCAATGGTCCCCCTCTAGGGTTATAATGTACTTGATCTATGATCCAAAAACTAAAACTGTGTTGTGAGTATTCTTGGACATGTTTTGCCAAAGCATTTTCCATCTTTGCTTTTCTAATGTTGTATAAATGTTCATATACTCTGTCCTTGAGTTTACGGTCCGTTTTGTCAACATAAAAAAAGGACAGAGTTTACAAGTTGCCAAGTACACCACACCCTTGCATAAACAATTAAACTATTTGTTGATAGAAAACGTTTTACCCCTTATGATAAAAGTCTTACCCCCTTCCATATGCACAACTTTCACATTTGTACATACCCATAGTTCTTGATACAGGGGTCTTGGCTCTCTCTTATAAATTTTTAAGGTTAGGGCCTCTTCTATAGGCTACCCTAGGGTTTGGTTCAATAATAGGGGCTAGATCTGCATCTGACCTTAGTAAACTCCCATTTTTGTATATAATCTGCCTTATAACAGAAACATCCAGACTAAAAGATGTAATAAAGTAAGTCTAAGTGGATCTTCTCTATTAGTATGTGGGAAATTGACCTTAAAAGCTGATGATTCATTAAAATGAAAACTAGATGTTAAAATGGGGTTATAATGCTCTATAACCCTTTTACGTTGGACTGCAAAGGTAATTTCATCCAGTAAATGGGTGGGGTAACCACGTTTTAAAAACATGTCGTACAGTATTTGACACTCGAGCCGAAACTCCTTTTCTTTGGATACCATCCGAGCTGCTCTCACCAGTTGGCCCTTTACCAGTACTCTTTTCTGTTGGTAAAGGTGACAACTGGTGAAATGCAGAAATGAGTTTGAATATGTTGATTTCCTGTGTATCCGAGCTTTAAACGATTTTCATCTTTATCCTTATATAACTCCACATCTAGATAGGCTACATTGTCTAGACCCATACTGTGAGTGAACTTTAGAAAAGTAGTTGATTTATTTAAAAAGGTCACAAAATTCAGGATGTCCTCAACCATGCCTTCAAACATGATGAATACATCATCCAAAAATCTTGTGTAGTCATAGATGTTATTCTTAAATGGATTATCATTGAAGACATGGTGGAGCTCCCAGTGGGCCACCACGAAATTGGCAAAACTTGCACCACAAGGGGAGCCCATAGCGACTCTCGTTTTCTGCAAATAATAACTACCATTAAACATAAAGTAATTGTTAGTTAAAATTAAATCTAACAATTCTTGTAGCAAGTCAGTTTCCCTTTCTGAAGCACCTTTTATTCAAATTAAGCTGGTTACCCATTCAATACCAATATCATGGGAATTACTGTATAAAGGTCTTTACCATCAATGGTCAAGAGTATGATGTTATCTTTGTACTCTAGCTCACCGATGCGTTTTAGGGAATGACCACAAATCCTTACAGATGTAATCTATCTTTTCAACATATTTCTTCAATTTTGTGTCTACGTACTTCACCAAAGGATAAGTAACAGAATTTCTCTCATTTGCTATAGGTCAGAGTGGTGGATCCAAAAGGACTTTATGGACCTTCAGAATTCTGAAAATCACTGGGGTGAGCGGGGCTAAACATGACAAATAATTATACAATTCCAAAGGAATCCTTGATTCTATAAAGAAGTAATTTAAGAACACTTATTTTCTGATGGGCTCGGTTCACTTCGTTAAGAGAGGCTAAATTATAGTGATCTGATCTAAGTAACTATGTCATACGGTTGATATAATCATCATTATCAAAAAACACAAGGCCTCAGCCTTTATCTGGGTTCACCACTCTGACATTCTGAAAATTCAATCTGTTCAAACTGTCCCATTCTTGCCTCATGCAATTACTGTTTCTATTCAGTGGTCTATGTCTATTGGTCTCAAGACTGTCCCTTAAGTCCAGTTCATACACTTGTTCAAAACCTAATAAGCCAGGTGGTAGTGGTAGATTGAATGTACTCTTGGGTTGGTCTTTAAACAAAAATTCCAGATTGATTTTGTGGACAAATAACCTTAAATCAATTATTGTTCTGGCTATATTAGCCCTTGTGTCAGGAACAAACGTTTGTCCTTTAGCTAGTAAATCGGCTAGGTTAGTGTCAACTTCTATGCTGGAATAATTGAATATCTTGAAATCGTGGCTACTATTAAAGGCTATCCAGTTCGAATTCTGCTTCTTTGGCTGATAAGATCTCATATTGTTTGCTGAATTCACATACTGGCAGCCATTCCTGTGATAATTTTGGGATTCGCCGCTAGTAGTTGGTTGTTGGTTATCACAAAGCCCATTATAAAAGGGTGGTTCATTAGATGTTTGACTGCTAAAATTATTGTTACTATATTTCTTGTTGTTATTCCTTAAGTGCCCATTCCAGCTAGAGTTAGTGCCACTCAAATTTTGGTCCCCTGTTCAGGAAGCTGCTTCTGCATAGGTACGCTCCGAGAACTACACCCTGGAGCTTCTATGTCTTGCATATCAAAAGAATGGTCACCCTCACTTTGGCCACTGCTGTATGAATGATTTGAAGGGTTAAGCCATTCTTGTGCGGGTGGTGGTTTAGGGAAAGCAGACCCTTTGTCATAGTCGTTATTATCCCAAGACAGTTTCTTGTTTTTAGTAATATTCATTTTCTCTATTTGCCCATTAATACAGAAAAAATACATTCATACTCGTTATAATGAATAAAGTCATTGTTCTTAGTTATAGTCCTTTAAAATACCTATTTCATCATTTAACTTGTCAGTTACCACAGTATAATGCTTAATAAACATTTCTATCAATTCCAATCCTTGCCTATCAAACAGGGCTACTAGGTCTAGGTGGAATGCTGAATCACATACCAATCCAGTAGGAAAATACCAAGATCTCCTTTGGTACTGGGCATCTTGATAAGCATTTTAAAATAAGCCACTTCAAGTTGTAATTTCTTGGCCTTAAATGATTTTATATCCAAGAATTTAAAATTTTCCACTATATTAAAACTCACATTATAATGAACTGTTGAACTATCTGTAATGTTATTACTGCCCTCATTTAACAGTACAGGTTGATCCAGCCAACACTCCATAAATGAAGCATTAACCATATTCAAATTAGCAGAATTCAAGTTATAAATGTTCAAAATAGTCGTACCCATTTGCATTGTGTTCATTTCCGGCTGTAAACCATTCATTGCAGTTATTTTTATTGGCGATTCAGGCTTGTTCACAGTAACTGGCTGCAAAACTGGTTGTAGGATCCTCATTTCACTCTGGATCAATGGTTGCTGATGTTGAATGACACTTCCACTAGTGTTGGTATTTCCATTAGCATTAGTATTCTCTATGTTAAATTCAGCTGTGCGGCTCCCATTTGGAATGGACTCACCCAACCGAGTCGACAAAAAACCTTTGAACCAAATCGGAAAGTCCGTTTACAGTTACCAAAAGGTCATCTACTTTCCTAGTTAATGCTAAAACAGCTTTAACAAGCTGTTAGATATCCACATCATTTTTTTCCACTTTCGTTGATAAAAGCACCACTATTAGATGTACCATTACTGTTAGGTGCACCAATGTTACTGGGTACACCATTAAGCTGCTCATTCTCTAAAGGGAAAAATAATCCCTGTGTGGTGGAAGAATCTGCTGCCATGCAGTACCACAGATAAAAGGGCAAAAAATTAAATACTGTATAAATAAAATCGGCTGCTGGCAACATGACATTACAAATAGAACAGATCATGCACGACACCACTCTTAAGAAGGTAATAACTGCATGTAAATATCAGTAAGTTATTCAACTCAAAGATATGACGGCTATAAAAAAAGATATGACAGCTATGGCACTAAATCATGTACTTAAATCAATATTTGCAACCCATGGCATAGCAATACAAGTAAAGACAGACAAATGTCCACAGTTTGCATGTCAGGGCTTAAAAATATGTTTCCAAAGAATCAACATGACAGCACGGTGCATCAAGTCAAAGATATACACAGCTGACTGAGCAGGATCAGCATATAATTCAAACTGTAAAATTGTTCTAAAATGTGATGCATCAATTCACATGGGCTGTTATTTAGCACTACTGTAACATCGAAATATTATAGTTACAGTTATTTGATGGGGAGAAGGCTGAAATCAAAGTTTCCCCACATCATTTTAATTGCTGATACCAAAAACCAGAGTGCAAACAGCAATGGTTTTACACAAAGCACAGCTATTTTATGACAGAGATGCCAAGACCTTACACTTGGTTAAAATAAGGAGAAAAGGTGATAGTGGCACTGGACAGGAATGCAAGTCAAACATCACAGCTCAAGCAACTCTGTTAGCTCATTACCAAAACTCGAAAAGTTGTGCAGACACCATAGGAGACAACTGTCCAAGGCTTCTTAAGTGTTTGTGTTTGAGAGTCAGGCGGCTGGCTGTCAAAGTCTGTAGTGCAGCTGCCACTACAGCATCAGGTGCAGAACGTACAAGTAATGAGTCTAGCAAAGCATTACCTTATACCTCGTACTACAATTTTACACTGAGATGTAGGACTGAAACAGGACAGTCACGGTTACTCTTTCTATTGTATATTTGTCAAGAAACCAACTCCAAATTCAGGACAGCATACTGACGTTATTAGATAACGTTCATTTGGGTTAGTGTCACTAGTAATGGTGTTATGATAACTTTAACTCCTTATATTGTATGGTAAAAATGAGCATCTTATTTATAATAAGGTATGTCACACAGCATACCTGTATGAGAGTAACAGTGGGATGTGAATCATGTGACAAGGAGGGGTTCAATAGTTGTGAATAAAAGCTTAATGAAGACGCTGTGTGTCTCTCGTTTCCTTAGGCCTCAATGTCAATCTGCCATACTGCCTATTAATCACTCTATTATTACCAATCCAACAATGAGCTCAGATTAGCTTACTTGTTTTTCTTCTTTGACATAAAAATTGGCTTTACTCATTTTCTCACACTGGATTTATTCTGATGACAGTAAAGAATACTTTTTGTTTTTCAGAAACATATACCCACTGAGACATTTACCTGATGAACTATTACTATATCTAAATGTAAATTGTAGGGATTTTCAATATCTCAGTTATTTAGCAGACAGGAAAACAGCCACATCAGTGGCATCTACAAATGAAAACAGATTGGCACTCTTACTACCTGTTGACGACCCGCAGTGGTGGTGCTGCGGTAGCATTGTCGCCTCACAGTAAGACACTGTCCGGTTCGATTCTCAGCCAAAGTGTCTTCTGCGTGGAGACATGCGTGAATGGGCGTACCTTTGTTGAAGGTTGTGCATCAGGGCTGGTAACTCGGCACATAAAAATCAACTACCAATCATTAGTGGACCAGAGTTCCACTGTGGTGACCCCTAACCGGGAAAAGCCGAAAGACACAACTCTTACTACCTGTTGACCCAGGTGACAGTTTTTACTGATATACTCTCAACACCTCCCCTGTAAACTCTATATGTAGTCACACCCATGGACAAATTCTCCTCACCTCTCTCATCCTGGGCAGATCTTCTGTTTCCTCCAGTGGCACGGCCATCTAAAGATTGCACAACAAATGACTTTGGTTGCTTGTGTTTTATCAACAACTCCTGCTGGTTGCCTTTTATGACAACATTAATGAATCCTCACAGCATCTCATACATGCAAATCAAAAGAAGTTCTGGTTTATTAATCATAATAGAACTTTAGTATTAACTGATCCTGCTTCAGTCTTTCTTGCAAATAAAATTTGTTTTCACTAGTCAACAAGGGAAGTAAAAGAAGGGATCCATCTTTTGTGCAGATGGCATCCCAGTATCCCTACAAAACTAACTGACAGCCACTGATATTGTTCTGTATTTTTTTATAAAGTTCTTAATGGCACAGCTTCCTTAACATGAGCATCTGAGAGGTGGGAATGAAAGTGTACACAGAAAATGTGAAAAAAGTGTTGCAGTCTTCATTTACATACTGTGGACCACTGTTAAATGTGACGTCAGGAATAACAAGCCATGCAAAGATGGCTTTCACTACTTTTATAACACTTTCACTTACAGTTTTAGTCATCTTCAGAGCCTCAAGAAATTTTAACAGTAGTCAGTTCATATCTAAATTATATTCTCTTACTACTGGAAAATATACCTGTATTAACACTGGACCCTGGCCTTCCAAGAACTGAGATGGACATTACTTGTTTTCTTTGACTATTACTTTTGATAGATAGTGCAGAATTGTGTTGTATGTACAGTCTGTTACATCTGCACTGATGACACACCTGGCTAAAATAATGTATCACATCTTCTTTCTTTATATATGACTACTCCCACATGTGATTTGTGCATTTTAAAATCTCTCCACAACTAATTTGGAATAATCATTTTATCTTCTTTGAATAGTTCTCTTATAAACACCATCTCCTCTTTAAATGAAAGGTAATGCCGAATTTTCATTAGGAAAGGCAGTTTTCTGTTCTAGCTAACTATTAACAGCAGCTTACTATAGCATTCAGACTTCTGGATGGTACCATTAATTGTGCTGTGGCATTAACCACAAATGCAGTGCTAGATGCATGGATTGCCTCATTGCACTCAAGCTGATAGTGTGTGAAAGGCAACGATCGCATGTTGCATTTGTGGTATTCAATGCCATGACTGTGCACATTAAAGGTGAGAAAATGCTTCTAGCTGAGCACATAATGCAAAACCTGCTTTTCTTGCTCAGCTGAAAAGATTTTTTTTTTACATTTAATTTGCTTTCTGACTCAGCTCTAGGTAATTGTGATCCAGCCTGCCAGCAGTTAGGTATACCTCACGTAAGTAACTAACCGCTGGTAGGCATTGAGTTGAACTTGTTTTCTGTTATAACTCAGCTAACTTCCTGTTTATTGCCCAGAAGTTCTACTTTCTGCTCATGTAAAAAAAGAATAACTTAGAATATCTTCTAGATGTAGCTGTCCTATAAGTTTCTAACTCACTTTCAAGTTATACTTCAGCAAATATAATAACATTCTTTGCGATACTGGTAATGCCTTGTGAAAATATTTCGTAGACTGTAGTAGCAAATGATCATACTCAACTTGAGCCTTTCTTTCCATAAATGCAATGATGCAACTTCTCACAGTCATGCTACAACTATATTAAGTCCTTTCTCAGTTTGCTCATACACCCATCTCTTCTGGCACTCAGTAAATGCTATTGTGACATGAAGTTAGTTTCTCTTCCAGAAGAATCAAACCAAAAATACTACTTCATCAGGAATCTACTTGTAATGTTACTAACTTATTCACATCAAAATACTTTAATGTAGGTATCTTGTAAACTAATGACTTGAACAATTCAAAACTCTTTTCTTGCTCTTCAGTCTACTGACATGCCAAACCCTTGCAACCTGGTGGGGTCCCCTCTGAGAAAGGCATTTGTGATGGCAGTAGCTCTGGTGGAATGAGATTTGATATATGGAACTTGTTTCTATGACATTTTTAAAAGAAGGCGATACAGTTAGAAATCTACTTTGAAATGTTTGCTTACTGTCAGGATTTCCCAGTTTGTTACTAATATAGGGTACAAAACATTGGTTGGATTTTTGGTCTGCCTTGGTCCTGTCCAGACAGTATCTAGCAATGCCACCTGTTTTTTTTTTTTCTGGATTATCCAGAAATCAAACCAGTTGTCCGATAGTATGTTTGTTTGTTTTTTAAACACAATACCAGTGTTTTTATAGTATTTTCCAAACTATCTGTGTTTGTTAAAATGGCTGATTTACTATGCTTTTTTTCTGCAGAAAAGCATAGTAAATCAACAGAAAGATGGCATCACAAATGGAAAAAAGAAGGCGTTCCTCCTCAAAATGGGTGAAAGAGGGTGGGAGAGGTGAGGAGATAGGTGGAGTTATGGACAGTGAGGGGTGTGGCCTTGGTCTGGTTTTACCTGCAATGAAAGGTGGCAACCCTAACAGTATCCGAGTTGTCTATGAACATCAAGGGAATGAAAGACATGCCCCCCACCTCATTTTGAGGATGGGGGGCAGGGAGGTGAATGGACTGGTTTAGGGTAAATTCAGAAAACACCTTTACCATGCAAGAGGGGAAAGGCCTGAGAGAAACTGTGTCTTGGTGAAAAATGAGAAAGGGTTCAGTGCACATTTAGTGCCTGGAGTTCTGAGACTAGTCTTGCTAAGGCAATAGCCAGTAAAAAAAAAAAAAAAAAAATTCCAGGAAAGAAACTGAATGTCAGCTGTAGCAACACACTCAAAAGGAAGCAGAGTAAGCTTTTCCAGCATGAAACTGAGAACCCAACAGGAAGTGGGAACTTTCCTAGGAGGTCTGAGGTGAATGACGATCTTAAGAAACTGTGTCAATAGGAGGTGAGCGCAGAGAGGAGGCTGCCTATGAAGGCAGGCACAGAAGGCTAAAAAATGAATTTTTATGGATGAGTAAGAGAACCCAGATTTAAATAAATGAGTAAGGTAAGCAAGCACCTGGTTGATCTCTGCTGTTTTTGGAGAAATATGTTGCTGTTGGCACTAAACAGAAAACCTTTGCTATTTAGAATTGTATGATTTTGTTGTTCAAGGTTCTCACTTCATGGAAAATATCCAGTACAGCCTTGTCCAAGAAAAAACCTAGAGAAGCAGCTAGTGGATAAACCATACCATCACTCTCAAGGAGTTGAGGATGGGGAGAATGATGGCATCCCTGTTTTGTGCCAGAACGTCTATCTGTTAGGGTAACAATTATGGTGTCTCCCTACTCAGACTGTGAAGGAGAGGGAATCAATGTTGTTTTGGCCAAAAGGGGACAATAATCATCACCCTTCCATCTTCCTCCTGACTTGAAGTAATACCCTGGGGATAAGGGGTATGAAAGGGAATGCATAAAGAAATAGACCTGTCCATTGGAAAGAGAAGGCATCCATCCTCCAGGTCTTTTGATGTTTGGTCCTTGTGCAACATTTTTGTAGCTTCCAGTTTTGGTCTGAAACAAAAAGATCTATTTCTGGCACACTCCAGGTTTGGCAGATAAGTTGGAAGACTCTCCTTTTTAGGGTCCAATTGTGAATGTCAACTTCTGACCTGCTGAGATGATCTGGAAGAAAGCAGTTTGCCCCTATCAGGTACTGGGATAAAAAATAAAGATCCAGGCTTTCTGGTGTATCCCACAATTACATGGTCAGGCAGCACAGAGGGTAACAGTGAATGCCTTCCTGCTTGTATGTACCACATCATAGTGGAGTTTTCTGTCTGTATTAGCAGAATCACTGGATTCTAGGTTTCCTTGAAAGATAAGGTGCCATTGAGGACAAACATAATTTCCATTAGATTTATGTGTTTTTTCAGGAAATTCTGTTCACATTTTCCTTGAGCTTGGAAGTCATTTGAGTATGCCCCCCAAGTCAGGTCTGAGGCATCTGTAGTTAGAATCTGAGTTCATTGAAAGATCCAGAAGGGTACTCTAGGTTCTGACTGCAAGCACCACTCCACCACTGAAACTCCCACTTTTAGACAAGGTAGGATTGGAATTTTATGGCTGAGGGATTGGCTGTGATGATTCCAAACATTTTTAAATACCACCGGATTTTCTCTTGTGGAGCCTGGCTACAGGAACGATCAAGAAGCATGAGGCTATGAACATCAGATGTCGGAGAGCCTATCTTGCTGGAATAGACTGGATGGGGAGAAAAAAAAAGACTGGAAGTAAGTGATTAGGAAAGCTATATTATCATGTTGAAGAAAAGCTCTTTGCTTTTCTGGAGGGATTAAGATTAGATTTTTTAGGTCTGAGGTGTAACATACAGAAGAAAAGACAGGAGGGGATGCTCATAGTTTTTTTGCAGGGCCAATAAAAGTGCCTCCACAGAGTCCCTTGGATCAGACAGTCATCAAGGTAAGGGTAGATTTGAATGCTCTTGGTCCTGCAGTACTTTACTACTGGAGTCAGACATTTGATAAAATCCTAGCAGAGAAATGATGATTTCTACCTGCTTTGAAAGCGTAGATGCGTCCTGTGTGATTTTGCTATGGGAATGTGTAGATTAGCATAGTACAGTTATGTGAATAAACTTACCATAACATTAAATGTTCGAATAATAACTTCCGCAGTAGCCTTAGCTACATGGGTTATATCCTACATTGGACATAACACCCAGCCATATTCCAAAGATTCAGAGCATCTTTCATGTGCCCAAACCATCAGTCAGCTCGAGGTAAGCTGACTAAAAGGACAGGTTTAGTCACCAACAGAGAGATGGAGGATGAGCCCTGAAAGGCTATTACTAGGAACAAGAAAAAAATAACTGTCCACACCCTGGCATAACAAACACACCAAAAACAATGAAGATGGAGAGAAGGAGAAAGTACTGCAGCAGTGATCCTTCAATCATCCATTGTTATGGTCAATTTTCTTAGCGTAGACAGCTGCACAATGTTCATCATATTGATCATTGCTGCAGTAGCCTTAGCCATAGGGGTAGATTACCCTAGCTTAGTATATTTGGGAGGTAGAAGGGGAAGGTTCCATCAGCCCTTGTAGAATGATCCTAACAAAGCCTAATGTGAACCTAGAGAATGAATCACACTTACAGTGCTTTGTGAAAGTATGTACAGTGGACCAAGCTGCAGCTTCTAGAATACTTCTAAAATCCAACCCTTTCAAAAAGGTCATAGCTGAAGCCAAGGCCCTCTGAATGGGCCTTGACACTGCCTAGAATAGTTTTGTTGTGGTGAGTATAAACAAAAGGTAATAGCCTCAGACAACCATTTGGAAATAGTCTTGTTTTGACATAGGTTATCCCTTCTTACCCACACAACAAATGAACAACTGATCTGAAGGTCTGAAAGATTTAGTTTTGTCAAGATAGTACCCTTGTTGTCTGTGGACATCCAAGGTATGCAGTATCCTTTCTCCTTCACTTTTAGGTTCAAGAAAAAAAACAAAGAGATTAATAGTTTGGCTTAAAATAAACTTGGATACCATTTTAGACATAAAAGAAGGATTAGTTCTCAAAGAAACCCTGTCTCTGTGGAAAGTGAAATAGGGTTGACTCACCATAAGAGCTTGCAGCTCAGATATCCTACTTGCAGAGGTTAGAACAATCAGTAAACTTTTGCATAATAAGAATCTCAAGTGAGACAGGTTAGCGGGTTCAAATAGAGTAAGTGATAGCTTCTCTAACACAAAATTAAGATCTCAAAGAGGGGGTTGCCAGTTCTCTTGGAAGCATCTTTTGGAAACCCCCTTTCAAAAACATTCTGACATAAGAATGCATTGAAAGAGGAGGATCCATAGGAAGACATGCTGAAATTGCCACTAAATGAACCTTGATGGAGGAGTAAGAAAGGCCATAGGATAGTAACTCACCCAAATATTATAAAACTACAGAACTAGCCCTGAATGGGTGCTGGTTATGTTGCTGGCATTTTTCATTTTCTATATGATTTTCTAGTGGCAGGCTTTCTTGCCCCTATTAGTACCTGCTGCCCATCCTGAGTAAACAGGTGCCTAAAGGGAATTAAGACCCTATTACCCAGGAAGTAAAATTAAGTTGACAGAGATCTGGGTGTATCAAACACCTCTGTTCTTGTGTGAGTAGAGCCAGTCGGTGAGGAAGCTTGAGGTAATTGCCCCTGGTCATTAAAAAAGGAATGAAACCCACGGTTGCCCGGGCCAGAAGGAAAGCAACACAATGACCTTGGGAGATTCAATCTGCATCTTCAGAAGTCCCCTGGATATCAGTTTAAATGGTGGAAAAGCATACAGGAACATTTCTGTCACAGGAAAAGAAAAATCATCTGTCTTTCAGACCTCCTTGCATGGAGTCCTGGAGCAGAATCTTGTCGGCTGGCTGTTCAGAGTGGAGGCAAATAGGTCCACTTGAATAACTTCCCACAGACTGATCAAATCTTGGATGACCCCCTTGATATAGTTTTCATTCATGAGGGTCTGTTCTTGTGTTTCTCAGCTTGTCTGCCACATAGTTTTGCTCCAAGAGAATATAGGATGCCTGTAGAGAGATTGAGCTGTGAAGCAATATACCAAGCTAACATGGCTAGTTGCAAAGGGTGCATGGCATGGCTTCCACTTGTTTATTGATGTACCAGAAAGACTGTAATATTGTCTGTAACAACTTGAAAAGGTCCTGGGAACCTAAGATGATGCAGAGAGTTGAGTGCCTTGATCAGGGCAATCACCTCTTTTATATTTATGTACTTGCTTCTGTCCTTGGTGTCCCACATACCTTGCATTTTTGCCCCTTTTGAAACTGCTCCCCAAGCAAAGTCCACGGTATTTGTGGTGAGTGACTGCTTTGAAATAGGGAGGCAGAAGAGCAGACCCAGATTTAAGGATATTTGCTGTCTCATAATAGATTGAGCAGTTTGCTAGTCTTATCACAGTAGGACTTCTGGGTTAAATGCTTCTTCAACAGGTTTTCACTGACCTGTTGTTCTTGACACATAGAACCAACAATTGACTACTGATTGGTAGCATGGTTCTTGTTTCTCTTGATGGAAGTCTCTGGGTACGTGACCCAAGATGCTTACCACAAGGAATATTTTTTGAGATTCAGGAAAACATCACTATTGTCTGGTTTGGACTTCTCTAGTAAATGTTTTGCACTTTGAACTGCACATTCTGGCAAACAATTTGACTGTGGATACACTGGGCTACTTGTGACATGAGTAAAGTCCCACTCTGCCATATCTTTTGAACTGCTGGCTTGTAAACTGCATGCCATTGTCAGAAATAACTTTGTGTGGACTGCCATGGACTGCAAAATGATGCTTCATCTTAATGACAGTATTGGATGCTAGATAAGGAAGTAGGCCAATCACAAACCAGTCTGAATAAGAGTCTAACACCAAATAGTGTTGTCCATTCCATTCAAAAATGTTGCTAGCTAGTGTCAACCAAGGTAGTTCAGGAATCTGGTTTAGATGAAGTGGTTCTTTCTGTTGATGCGACCTTGTACTATTACACACAGAACAAGATAATAGCACTCTCTCAATATCTTGTGACATAGAAGGCCAACATACTAGACCTCCCGCCCTTCTTTTTGTAGAGTCTGCTCCTTCTGACCGTGATGGAAGTTAGTAATGTACTCTTGTTGCAAGCACTTTGGAACAATTACTTTCAGTACAAAATTATACCACTGTCAGACAAAATCTCATCTCTATACGGAAAATAAGGTTGCATTTCTTGAGGTAAACTAGATTTCTTTGATGGCTATCCTTGTTAAATAAAGTGGTTGAGCCTCTGTAAAACTGATCTGTGGCTATGTGATCTCTCAGCTCATCAAGACATGTGGAAGAAAAAGTTGTCACTTTCATTACTTCAAAATCAAGGTTCTCATTCTCATGTTGTTCAGTGGTGTTTCTGGGTAATCTAGACAATGTATCAGCAAGATAAAGAAGTTTGTTTTTCTTGTAGACAAGAATGAAATTATACTTTTGCAATATCAACATCATACGTTGCAATCTGGCTGGAGCCTTATGCATAGGCTTTCTCAAAATAGTGACTAGAGGTTGTTGGTCTGTTTCAATCTGGATAGGTCTACCATAAACATAATCTTGGTCTTTTGAACATGCAAACACAATTGCCAAAAGCTCTTTCTTGACCTATGCATACTGCAATTCAGTTTGGGTAAGAGTTCTCAATGCATAAGCAACAGGTTGACCCTCTTGTAGAATGACTGCACCTAGACCAAATCTGAAAGCATCACATGAAGTGTGACTGGCTTGTGAACATCATAGTATCTGAGAGATGGTGGACCAGTAATTCTCTGTTTCAGGACATCAAATTCTCTTTGGTGCTGTTCTAACCAAGACCAGGATCCATCTTTACGTGTCAGCTCTCTGAGTAGTTCTGATATCTGACTAAAGTGGGGAATGAACTAGCTTAGATAGTTAACTATGTCAAGAAAATGTTGCAGGGCTTGAACATCGTCTGGTGCTGGCAACTCGAGAATGGCTGATTGCTTGGAAGGGTCTGTTCGTAGGCCCGAACTGGTAAATAAATGACCAACGTAAGTGACTTCTTGTAGCCTGAATTTGCATTTCTGTGGATTGAGTTTAAGATTCACTTGACGTGCTCTTTCCAGAACTTTTCTGAGGTTTCTGTCATGCTCAGTTTCACCATTACCTCCTACTAGTATGTCATCTACTATAATAGCACAAGGATACCCAGAAAAAAATTGCTCTATTGCACGCTGAAAGACTTCATTTACAGAATCTATCCCAAATGGCATTCTCAAAAATCTGCACCTTCCAAATGAAGTACTGAAAGTAGTTAGTAATGAGGATTTCTTGTCAAGCAAAATTTGCCAAAATGAACTCTTTGCATGTAAGACAGGAAAAACAGTGGCATTCAGCATAAAAGTAGAGACTTCTTCAACTATGCACATTGGATGATGAGGTCTTTTTAATGCTTTGTTCAAATCTCCTAGAGTCATCTGAGCTTTTCTTATGAGCTACCATCACGGAAGATGACCACTCAGTTGGTTCGTCTACTGGACAAATCATACCTTGTTGCACCATTTTATCTACCTCGGCTTTGGCTCTGTTCTGCATAGCTATTGGAACTTTCCAGACTGGCCTGATAACTGGACTGACATCTGGATCTAACTTCATGGAGTACACAACTGGAAGATTGCCATGTTTATCATCAAAAAGATCAGCATAGGTAGACAAAATATGTTGGACAAAATTAGAGTAGTGGTCTTTCAAGCTAACATGATGGACTTCCTTATTAAATGAAAGCAGTCCCGTTTTCAAACTGTCTCTGAGCCCTAATAATGACTGAATGTGCCTCTTGACCACATAAAATAACAAGTTGTAACTTTTCTAAGCAGACTAACATGAAAGCACTACGGAGTCTTCAGTTTGAATTTCTTCACCACCATAAGCAACAAGCTTTGCACACTTGACAAATCAAGCCTTTCACCATTACATACTCTAGCAAATGTTTCTGCTGACATAACATTGCACTTGGAACCTGTGCCAACCTTAAGCTATATGGGTTTTCCATTCATCCAAACAGTATAAATATTTCATACTTTGCCCATAAATCTACTGCATTGACTGTTTCGCTAAGCACGGACACACCATCAACATACAAAGTATATGATGTAGGGTCATAGCTTTCTAATTGATCAACTCATTTCTTGAAACATTCCCTTTTGGTAAAAGAATGTGTTTTTTGCTTTACAAAACCTCATGAAATGATTCCACTAACTGCATTTGTGGCATTGCTCACCAAAAGCTAAACATTTTTGCTATTTAGAATCATGATTTCCACCAAAATTACAACACTAGGCAATGAAACAAGGTTGGGACCCATGCTTTGAGTTTGCTGACTCACTCATGCTTCACTGAAACTGTGCGAACTCTGGAACTTGCTGGAAACCTCAGGGGGTTAACAGTAAGTGCTACAGGGACTACAGTTGCTGCCATGTGCTTGGGCCTATTTTGTTTAACCACGTGTTGCATACTATCAACATAAGCTCTAGAAATTACTGGCTTCTCATTTGTAAGCATATCTGTGTGCTTTTCTGTGAGCTCATATATCTGACAAATCTCAATGGCCTTATTCAAAGTTAAATCACTGTCACAAAGCAAAATCTTTCTCACAGCATCATCCTTAATACCACACACCAGTCTGTCTTATCAACTCATCCCTTAAAATCACCAAATCTGCATGCTTTAGCCTTATTTCTCAAATCCGTTATATACGCTGCAAATGTTTCACCAGGCTTTTGATCCCTTGTGTAAAATAAGTACCTTTCCATTGTAATGTTTGTCTGGAGGTTACACATTTCTCTAAATTTATGTTTTAAGTACTCAGAGTCCTCCCTTGACTCAGCCGGTACAACAATATAATGGTTTTCTCCCTCACCTGCAAAGATAGCAGGTGCATACACAAATGAACGTTCTCTTTCAATGGCTTCTGACCCAGCTAAATTAAGTACAATAAATGCCTTTGTACAATCATCTTTATCAGAAAATGCAGCCTGTATGAAAATATCATACCCTTGCTCACACACACTCCAGTTCTCTGCAATATCATTGTCAAATACAAGTGCACTGGGTTTTCAAAATCCATCTGCCATACCAATAAAGTATGCACAAAAACAATGAAAATATGGCCCTTGTAATCATGTACAAACAAGCTGTGTGAGCTCGTAATAACATTCAAATGCACAATAAACTCTTTGAAATACTGTACTTTGCAAAATATGCTCTGAAATGGCTGTATCATGCAAAATAACTTTACTGCAATACTGCACAAACATGCAAACATTTCATACAATTCTAACTCGTATCTTTAATATGAAAAATACGTGCTTAGCGAAAATGCAGTTGTTCCTTTTTATTTTATTCGTTTTATGCAATTCTATTGCAAACATTTTCCACAGTAATTAAAATATTTCTATCAATATCGGTCATTTTGGATTATGCAAATATTGTTTGGTGTGTTCTGTATGCTTTGTTTCATATTTTGAAAATAAAAAATTATTTTATCAAGTTTTAAAATCTGAAATTCATTTCTGACCTGTTTTGCAAATTATATGTGCAGTAGGGATAATCCACTCCTGTATAGTCCTCCAATACCAACTGGATGCCTTTCGGATTCAACCTGGAGAAACTGGAACTCTTTCTGGCAGCAAGTCATTTTAGCCATGCCTCTCCTGACACCATGTCGCTCCTCCCTCTCTAACACAGATGACGAACAGGCAGGGTAGTTTGATTTGATGCTTTATTACATAGAAACACATCAGAATGGATAGCAGCACCATAAAATATAAAAAACTGTTTAACAGACAGACCTTACAGACATACATGCTTACATCTCAACAGCTTACTACAAAAAATGGTAGTCAGGCTCGAAAATGCTCAGTATTTATACACGTCTGCAAGCCCTTAGACAGCTCCTTAAAGATACATACACACAAACGCACACCGATCTACAGCACAGGACTGATAATGGGATTCAGACAAACAAAACTTTAAGAAACGTCTAAAGCCTGGATGAATAGGGCTGTGATGATGAGCATCTTTTAAATCGTGTTACCACGAAACATGAATGAGGAACAGCAGGTAACCAGTAACGTTCTAAGTGGCGAACAAGCAGTTTGACACTAGAGGACACCGCAAACTCCTCAGATGTCTGAATTTGAGTAAGAAAGAGAAGATCATAGGAGACAGAGAGGGAATGATGGAGATAAGAGAATTATCTGCAGTGAAATCCTCTACCTCCTGCACTCAGCAAGAGGCAGAAAAGAAATAAGTAGACAGAGGGGCTGGAATATAGCAGTATGTACCTGCAACACTGATCTACTCAAACAGCTACAGTTAAAGTGAGTGGGACATAACTGTACTAGGTTCTTCATAGTCAATGCTGCAGTACAGATTCTTGAGAGGACTCCCAAAGTCAACTGCTGGGTGGTAGGCCATCTGTAGAACCCTAGGAAACAACTCTTTGAAGGATGGCACTAGTGAAATCTGCTCTAGTCCTGAAGACATTGCCTAGAATACAGTGTCTTGTAAAGGAGTGGACTGGGTTCCATCTGGCTGCCTCTAGGATGGCCTGGTACGGACTCCTTTGAGGAAAGCAGTGGTAGTTGCCCTGTACCTGGTGGAATGGGCTTTAATATGACCAAATACAGTTTTTCCATGGTAAGAGTAACAAAACGTAATGCAGCTGGCTATCCATTTGGAAATGTTTTTTTTTTTTTTTTTTGGAGACAGGTCTGAACTCTTTTCCTTCTGTCAAAAGCCACCAGTAATTGCCCTGATCCATTAGGGTTTTTTGAAGCTGTCTAAATAGTACCTGATTTGCCTGTGTACATCAAGGGAATGAAGGACTTGTTTTGCCCTGTTCTGTGGATCTGGGAAGACAACTGACAGGTGGATAGTCTGGTTTAGGGCAAGTTCTGATAGCACCTTTGGCATGAAACATGGCTTTGTTCTAAGTTACTCTATCCCTGTGAAAGACAGTGACAGGCTCTTTACACGTGTGCTTGTAGCACTGACACCATCATTGCTGAAGTGACAACTATAAGGAAAGTGGTTGTCCAAATGAGCATCTTTAGAAAGGTAGAGGCAGAGGCAGCTGGTTCAAAGGAGTTGAGGTGAGTCTGTCTAGCACATAACTTAGATCCCCGGAGGGAATAGGGCTCATTCTAGGTGATCTCAAGTGAATGACCCCTTTTAGGAAAAGCTTCATGTAGGAGTGTGAGAAAATGAGAAGATATGTAGAGAATAGTGCAGACAAGTTGAGATGCCAGATGCATATACTGTAAAGTCCTTGTCTAAACAGAGCTGTAAGGTATTCCAAGACTGAACTGAATGTCTACCTGAGAAGCACTGGTATTCTTGCTATCATGCCAGATGGAAAATCTCTTCCATTTTGCAAGGTACGATTTTCTGGCACTGGGTTTCCTTGCCTCCTTCAGAATGGAAAGCACCTCTCTGGGATAGGTAACATTTCTTGGTGTAAAAACCCAATCCCCCAGGCTGTAACTCTTGAGTGTCGCTAGTTGCGGATGGAATACACATCCCTTGTCACAACTGAGATCATCTATTTACTGTGTTAAGGTGTGGAATCTTCCCTCATTAAGGGCCAAGAGAAGGGAGAACCAGTGTTACCCTCAGCCAGAAGATGCTCTGAGAGTCAGTCTTCACATTTGAGCTAGCATCCAAATCTTCCTTGTGAGACTGCCCAATGAGTAGGACAGGATACCCCCTTGCTTATGTACCACATCATTGTGGTATTGTCCTTCCAAATCTACAAAGTCCCTGTGCTTAAATTTGGCTGAAAGACCATTATGGCCATGTAAACTGCCTGTAGCTCCTTCTGGTTTATATGCAGTTTTCTCTACTGTGATGTCCAGATGCCCTTCAATTTTTGGGCACCTCAGTGCGCCCACCTGAGCTTTGTCTTAACTGTCTGTAGTCTTGTAATGGTCTTATTTGCTTCTGGTAAAGAGATTCTGCAGTACAGTATTCTACAACTGTGGCAGCTCCTACAGACATGGAAGGAGAGGCAAAAGGGTATCCAGGGGTTCAGAATGCTGTTCCCAAGCATGTTTTATGAAATGAAGTTTTCTGATAAGTAATTCTGCATGTGTAATCATGAGAATACAGATGCCATGTAACCCAGAATCCTTAGACATTCTCTTGCTGAGATGTGTTGCTTTGGTAACAGGTTGGTCAGGCAGTTTGTCAGGAAAGACATTTTTTCATTTGGAGGAAAGCCTTCCATTGGGCCAAATCTATGAGGACACCAAAAAGATACTTGTTTGAAGAAGAATTTGACTTGCAAAGACTTAATGTGAGACCTACCTAGGTTCTCTGCTGTTTATTTTCTCTCAGTGAGACAGTCATCTAAGTAGGGATAAATATGACCTCCCAGAGTTCTGCAATGTGCTATCAGAGAAGCTAAGCATTTTGTAAACACTGTGGGAGCAGTAGACAGCTGAAATGATAAAGCACAGAATTGGAAGCGAGAGCCTGCTGCTACAAATCCTATATATTTACTGGGAATGTATGCTATGCGGACATGGGGTCAAGCATTCTTTATGTCTAGAGTAACCATGAAGACATCTTTGAAGATTGTGGGAAGTCATTTTTGTAAACTTTTCTGAATTTTAGAATATTGAGAGACTTGTTTAGTTTTGAAAGGTCCAAGATGGGTCTGCAAGTGCTCTCCTGTCATGGAATTAGAAGAAGATCCTAGAGGAAAAGCCTTTTCCCTCCTGACCTGGAGTAATGGGCTGAATAGATCATTAGTAAACTAGTTCCCTGAGAATAGGTGGTAAGAGGCCCTCCTGTTCTTTCGGTGGCCTTGGGATGCCTAAGTTGTTGTTGTTGTTGTTCTTTCAGCTTTTCCTGGTTAGGGGTCGCCACAACAGAACTCCAGTCCACTAATGACTGGCAGTCAATTTTTGCGGTAGTGAGGTGCCAGCCCGATGCCCAACCTTCAATGAAGGAACGCCCATTCACTCATGTCTTTCAAACGCCACTCGACCGCGGGGAGGACATGCAGAATCAACACAGAAAGCGCTCCAGCCGAGAATCAGAGTAGAATTTCTCTTAATAGAATGTAGTATCCCCTTTTCATGATGGTTAGGGCCCAATGGTCCCTGGCAATGGTCTTCCATTGATTTATGAAGGAGAGTCTTCCTGCCAGAGGTTTTGTGGGAAGAGTGAATATGTGGTACTGCAATCAAAGACAGTCACAGTTGGTCACCGTGTTGGCCGGGTTCTTTGGAGCTCCCTCTTGTGTGTGATTATTCTGGTTGCCATCTTCTGTATTATCTGGTTCTCTTAACAATGGAAGACCTCCCCTTGTCTTGTCAAGGGGAAAAGGCCAAGGTTTTGATGGGTAATTCCTATTGTACTTTGGTGATGGAGAAAGATAAAACTCATTTACAGTTTTTATTTTATTTTCTTTCTTATCCAGCTTTTCAAAAATGTATTCATCTGGAGATCCAAAAAGGAATTCTTTGTCTAATGGAGTATCCAGTAGCTAGCCTTCTGTAATCTGACTGGGCTGGGTCCTGAACCATGCAATGTCTTCAAAGGCACCATCCAGTACTACTTGTACAGGAGGGGTAGCCCATGGCCTGCGAGAAGGCAAACCTAGCACTTCCCTGTAATGGGTCTGAGCTTGAGTGAACTGTTGAAAGACTCCTTCATTTATTGACAGATGTGTGTCACTGAAACAGAGGTCCTCGGGGGGGGGGGGCAGAAGAGACAGTGTCATCGGATTCTGAATCTGGACAAGTTTGTGATGGAAAGAGCTCAGAATAGGACAACTCCTCCTCCCCCTTCTGAGCTTGAGGAATCTGCATCTTCTGAAAAGTCACCTCTTTGCTTCTTCCAGATGGGAAAACTTCAGGGGCAAAAATGTGGGCTGGCTTCTTGGATTTCATGAAGGACATGAATTCCTGTGCTATTTTAAGGAGGTCTTGGGCTTTGGTCTGCGTTGAAGTAGCTAAACACTGAGGCAAAGAAAAAGAAATGATTCTCTTCAGTTTAGCTCTCTATTTAGAAGGGATGATCTGAGGTTGTGGTCGTCTAACTAACGTCAGTGAAGGTTTCAGTAGACAAGGTAGATAGGGTGTCTCCCTAAAAACCCACAACCCGATCATCAGAAGTCGAGGCCCAGTGAACAATTTCAGTCAGACCAAAGTCTGTGTTGTGGTAACAGTGGTAGGTAGGCTAGGGGATTCAGGTCTAGGAGTTGCTGGACCAGGAGGCTACAAAGGGACATCACCTGGGTCATCTGTTGACTTAGGAACTTGAGCCATACCTTTTTTGGCAAAATCAGAGTCACTGACTTTTTTTTTTCTTTCCATTTCTTCAGATTGATGCTAGCAGAAGCTGGTGTTTGTAAAGACCTAGCAATAGTGTAAAGCCACCAAGGAAACCAAAACCGAGGACTCTATATTGGAAACTAATACCTCAGCCCTATTTTTGAGGGTTTTTCTGGGAATTTAGCACAGTCTGGACAATTAGATACGTTGTGCTAAGTCCCCAAGCAGAACAAAATGAGTGAAAATCTTTATGCAGGATTTACTTTCCACACTTAAAGCAATTGTTGACTTTTTTTAAGCAGGAAAATCCCCAGCAGGGTACTTATCTAACTGGAAGACGAAGACGACATGCTGGAAAAATGATCTGACAGACTGCAAGTGTTTTAAACACATGTGAAGTGCATCGGACTGCAAGGCTAGAAAGAATGGAGTATGACACCCTTCTTATACCCTGATGTCTAAACATCAGTCCTCTGTTGTCCATTGGCTAGGGATGATGCAAAGACTCTGGAAATCAGCACAGTCGCAGGCTTTGGCACAGCAGGAAAACTAAAGAATCAGTAGTGCAACATTGAATACGAAGAACATATAGACGTTCTTGCTTTGGTACTAAAAACATTTTTGAATAAAACCCCATCCCCACCTGGGAAGGAGAAACTGGTTCTATCAATCCCTGGGGCAGCATGTGATGATGGACATTCACCCCAACTGAGGACCTAACCCACCCACAAATAACAATTACCCTCCCCCATCCTCTAACCTTTCAGCCCCCTACAATACTCTTAAATTTTTCACACTCAATGCCCAGAGTCTCAACAACAAAACACATAATTTTCAAGCATAACCAACCTGACATTACAGCCATCTCTGAAACTTGGCTCAAACACCACATCTCTGATGCTGAAATCCTACCCTCTGGATTTCACTCTGTTAGATGTGACCGCCCAAAGAAAAAAGGCGGAGGCGTTGCATTAATCTATTCCAATCTACTTACCTTAATTCCCCTACCAAACCCCATTCCTAAATTCGCCATGCAGAGCTAACAGTCGGTCTACTGAAAATGATTCTACTGAAAATGAATAATCACAAAATCGTCTGAATCATTGCCCTTTATATCCCACCTGGAAATAATGTCTCAACCCTTGAAGACATACTCCAATGGACCTCAGCTGAAATTAACCTTGAAACTTACATACTTAGCGATGTAAACATTGACTGGAATAAAATCAATAGTCCCATATACTCTCCCTGGCCATTAACCTCTTTAACTTTATTCAACTCCCACTCCATCACCAGACCTAATAAAACAAATCCCCCAGGTTCCACTCTTGACTGGATCTTAGTCACCCATCCAAATAAAATTACCAACTCTGGCACCATCTCCGGCTCTATTAGTGACCACCTCCCAGCTTTCATTTACCGTGCAACCACCTCCAATCCACACCAACATCAATATATTCAGACCCACAACCTTAGTAAATTTGACCCCAAAACATTCTCTAACTATCTCAAACAAATCAATTGGAACATTCTAAAAAAACCCTCCATTCGATAAAGCCATAGACCACTTTAATTCTACTTTCCTACATGCTCTAAATTCCCTGGCTCCATCAAGGAAAAAAGAATAAAAACTATAACTGCCCCTTGGCTAACCAAAAAAACAAATTGTGCATCAAAGAGACAAATCCTGGAAGCTTTACCAAAACAAAAAAACTTCCCGAAACCCTTCTCCAATATACACAGCTCCATATCTTTGCATAAAAACAAATCTTCAAAGACAAAAAATCCTACTACACTAAGCTCCAGTCCAACCATCCACAAAACCCTAGGCTTTTTTGGAATTCTATAAACTCACTCCTCAACCCAGGCTCCAAGTAAATCTGACCTCGAATTAGCCTCACTATTCAACTCTTTCTTTAGAGAGTCAATATCCGACCTAATGAAAACTTTTCCCAACAATGACCCATTTCTCCTACATTCCACCTCAATGACCCATCTCTCCTACATTCCACCTCATCTAAGTCCCCAAATAATTTCCCCCTATGTTTGAGCTTAAACCTGTTTCCACTAACTACATAAAAAGACTTCTATCCAAACTTAAACCCTGCTCCAATGCACCTGACAACATCCCCTCTTCCTTTCTCAAGTCTGCTGCCGATGGTATAGCTCTCCCAATTAGTATCTTAATTAGCAGATCCATAAAGGAGTCCTATGTCCCTAAACTTTGGTGTTCCACCTTTATTCTTCCTCTCCACAAGGGAGGCATAAACACTAACATTTCAAACTTCTGCCCTATAGCTCTTCTGTCTCCAATCTCCAAAATCCTAGAAAAATGCATCCACCTCCAACTTATGCCTTTTCTGACTAAAAAACAACTTCTTACCCCTACCCAACATGGCTTCCAACCAGGGCAAAGCATCATAATGGCTCTCCTTTCATTCTTAGAAACTGTCAAGCAAGCCCAAGATACTGGGAAGTTAGTATCCACAGTGCTCCTAAATCTCTCTAAAGCATTCAATACTGTTTCCCATAAGCACCTTCTAAGTCACCTCTCAAACCTAAATCTCTCCCAAAACACTCTTTCCTGGTTCTCAAGCTAACTGTCAGATAGATCTCAGGCTGTAAAATGGAAAAAAAGGCACCTCACCTTTCTTACCCACCCCTTCCAGAGTACCACAGGGGTCCATCCTCAGACCAATGCCGTTTAATATCTTTATCAATAACATTCACTCTGCTATTCCTAATGCCAAAGTCATCCAATATGCAGATTACGCTACACTTGTCTGCTCTGCCTCTGACCTCCCTAAACTCCTATCTAAACCTCAGGCTGCCTTCTCAACTACTGAGATCTGGATGTGCAAAAATCACCTTTCTCTCAATGCTAATCAATCTAAAATACTACTATTCACACCCTCAAATTCTTTCTCTTTTGATAAAAATTCCTTCCAAGTTCTTAGCCAAAGCAACTCTCAGATCAAAGTTGTTCCCTTTGCCAAATTACTCAGTGTAACTATAGATGAACACCTCAAGTTCGATATCCATATTCAGCAAAATATAAAGAAAACCCACCAAAAACTAGGTATGCTATACAGGAACAACCACTTCCTCTCTACTTCTACCAGGCATACTCTGGCCTCCTCCTACTTCCTTCCCTTCCTTCTGTACTGCGCCCAGCTACTAACATATCGTCTTCCGTCACTTCCAAACTTGAAAGCTGTTGTAACAAAATTTCTCAATTTGCCACCAAAGCTAAACATTCCACTCATCACGGTTACCCTCCAATCCCTCAACTGGTTACAATTCACAAATTACGTGGACTTCCTCCAGCTCAATACAGCGCATAGACTAATATTTAATCCAACCAAATGCCCCGCTGTAACTAACATCCTTCCTCCATACACCCCAAATAGAACTTTTGCATCTGAACACCAAAACTTAATTACTGTCCACAAAACTAAACGTCCTGCTGGACAACTTCTCCTCTCCTTCTCCTTAGGTAAGAAATGGAACTCTCTCCCTTCCACACTAAGGACAATGTCAAACACAAACAACTTCAAAACTCAACTTTACAACTACCTCTCCTCCAAATGGAAATGTAACTGCATTCTCCCTACCTAGAACTCTTTAACAAAAGCCCCTGGGAGGGTATCCTCCTGAGCTCCTAAGCACCTTATAGCTGGCTATAACCTTCTATAGCCAATTCCCATACGATCTCTCACAGTCTGTAAATAGCTTTTGACTTTAACTGTGTGAATTTGTTAACATGTATCTGCACAATATTTTTCCACTATGGGCAATATAGCTCACGCTTTGTATTATTTGATATGTATTTGTACTTGTACTTTTATTGAGCTGCTATCTTTACTGTAATCTGTTTCATGGAGCTTTTCTCCCCGGGCCTCCAGTGAAAACGGGCTCTCTGGACCCAGTGGACTTCCCCGGTACTCAAACTTGAAAATAAATAAATAAATAAAAATCTGCTGGATGAGGATTTACCAAATCAGAAGGAGGAGGAATTTCCTCCCACTGCAATCTGCAACTTTGATGAATGATCTTCAGAACCCATTTGTCTAAAACTATCTGTTACCAAAGAGACAAATGGAGATTCAATCTTTTTGGAAGTGAAATGGGACTGCCATCATGACAGAATGGGGAAACAAGGTCTGTTAAATAGACATTCCGATTTGGACTGTCCTTGGGTTTTGGAGGTTCCAGAATTCATTTTGGAACTCCCTTGCTACTTTTCCTTAAACATCTGTTTACCTGCATTTTGTTGAGACTTTTATTTTTTGCCACAATTGGATGAGGGATTAGAGAATCCCTTAGAACATTTGGAAAAGGAGAGCTCAAAAATTTTAAGAGATTCCCTGAATCAACTTACCCCTTTCATCACACTTTTGTATCTCTGCAGTAGAAGGCCAGAAACTAAACCTCTATCAGAAGGAGTATTTAAAATTTCATTTTTAACATCATCTGGGAGATTCTTAGAATGCAGCCAGGCATACTTCCTCAAAACAGTACGAGTGGCCATAGCCCTGGAAAAAGTATCAACTGAGCCATACACAAACTGCAAACAGTGAGTAATGATTTGTACAACTAAAGGAACTAAATTATTTAAAGCATATTTTTCCTCACAAAAAAATGGAGACAAAACATTCCTCATACTTTCACAATTAGTCAGATCAAACTTTAACACGAGTCTGATCATTCAAAATTCTGAAAATCAAAGTTGAAGAAACATACACCCTTTACCCATAAGGTTAGAATTAACTAAATGCTTAGCAGCAGTGCAATTACATAAAGCTGTTGCAGCTGAGTCAAGTTTCAGAAGAGTGTATAAAAACTTAAAAGATTGGGGAACTTTATATATATACTATCTGCATTTTTAGGGACAGCTGGCTGGCTATCAGGAAAAAGTACAGTTGTGTACACTTACCATAAATGTAGATGTTGGAGTGTATTCACTGTTGCAGTCATTACATTTGGGTAATTCGCTGGCAGGTTGCCCTCAGTCGGCCTGAAAGTCTTGGGTCCTGCGTCGGTTGCTGTCCCCTCATTCGTGACGTCAGGTCGTCAGGGGTATAAAACATGCAGCCGACGCCATTACATCCCAGATGTCAGGTGTCCCCCAAATGGGGAGCAAAAAAAAAAAAAAAAATATATATATATATATATATATATATATACTATATAATTTAAAACAAAAAATATACCTCAAAACAAAAACAAATACACCAAAAAGGCTTTTAAGCATAGTAAAAGAAAGGAGAGGTATAGTAAGAGAAAAAACGGGTAACCAGGACTGCAACAGTGAATGCACTCGAACATCTACATTTATGGTAAGTGTACACAACTGTACTATGCTCTTCGTGATTCACTGTTGCAGTCATTACATTTGGGTAGAATCCCAAAGCTAAGGTTGGGAGGATGGATTTATACAGCATTAGGAGCAGCTATAAGGCCCTGCAGGACAGCAGTGGCAAAGCCAGCTCTGGATTTAGAGAAGAGAGGTAAATGGTAATGTTTGGTGAATGTATGAACTGGGCTCCAGGTAGCAGCTTCTAGAAAGTCTCTGGTAGGAACCCCTCTGAGAAAGACTGCAGAAGTAGATGCAGCCCTGGTAGAATGAGACCTGATCCCCTTGAAGATAGGTTTACCATGGTGCATATAGCAGAAATGAATACAATGGCTTATCCATTTGGAAATAATCTGCTTTGAAATAGCCTTTCCCTCTGCCCCTGCAGCAAATGCCACAAATAGTTGTTCAGATTTACTTAGAGATTTTGTCCAGTTTAAATAGAATCCAAGTTGTCTGTGTACATCCAATGAATGCAGAATCCGCTCACCTTTGTTCTGTGGATTGGGAAAGAAAGTTGGCAGATGAATGGTCTGATTAAGAGCCACAATGGATACCACCTTAGGCAAGAAGGATGGATTGGTCCTGAGAGCCACCCTGTCTGGATGAAAAATAATGAAAGGCTCCACTGCCATAAGAGCCTGTAATTCTGAAATCCTTCTAGCTGAAGTGACTGCTAAAAAGAAAGCTGTTTTCCAGGAGAGAAACTTTAGGACTGCAGTAGCAGCTGGCTCAAAAGGAGGGAGATTGAGTTTTTCCAAAACAAAATTGAGGTCCCATGCAGGAGTTGGTGCTCTCCTGGGAGGCCTTAAATTTTTGGCCCCCCTGAGATACTGCTTTAACAAAGGAGAAGAGAAGAGGGGAGGTTCTGTGTTGTAACGAGCTGAAATGGCAGAGGCATGGATTTTTATGGAAGAAAAAGATAGGCCCTTGTGGGCATTGCTGTGCTTATTCATTGTGATTGGTTCCAGGCACAGAATCTTTTCCATTTGTCAGCATAAGATTTTCTAGTACTAGGCCTTCTAGCCTCCAAAATTACATCCATCACAGGTTTGCTGAGGGATGGCAAGGGTGAAATTAATTAATTAGCCACGCTGAAAGATTCAAAGTTTGGAGCCGAGTGTGAAGAATTTCGTAGTTCTGCTGAGACAGTAGGTAAGGTGTCTGAGGCAGGTGCCACGCAGGAAGGTGTAACACATTGCGCAGGAGTGGGTACCAGTGTTGGCGAGGCCAGTCTGGAGCAATCAGAATCATTTTTAGTTTGTCCTATCTGACTTTTAGTAGAACTTTGAAGAGCGGGGGCAGAGGGGGAAAAGCATAGACTGATAGGGCATCCACTTTCCAAGCTTCTTTGTGATGAATTCTTGTGCAGAATTTGTCCAACTGATAATTCTGGGGTGAGGCAAAAAGATCTTTGTCTGGGCTCCCCCATTTGTGTGTCAACATGTTAAAAACTTGTGGTTCCAGTTTCCATCCGTGTGGGTCCATAAGATTTCTGCTTAGTTCATCTGCCAGAGTATTTAGCTTTCCTGGCAGGAATTGAGCTTGTAGTTGTATTTGGTAGGTCAAGGCCGTGTTCCACAATGCCATGGCTAGTCTGCAAAGGGGGTAGGAATGTGTACCCCCCTGCTTGTTTATGTACCACATTACTGTGGTGTTGTCTGTCTTTATCATTAGTTGTCCTGGAGGAAGGTAGTCCTTGAAGGCTGTCAGTGCATTCTGTACAGATAGCATCTCTTTCTGATTGATATGTAGGTGCATTTGATTTGGGCTCCATTTGCCCTGAATTCATAGAGACGGATGCTTGATGCCAAAGCCACGGCCTCAAGCTAAATGCTAAAAAGTGTATAGTCATCCCCTTTGGGAAAAACAAGGTGCCCACAAATTACCACATAGGTGGTAATCCATTAAGTACGGAAGAAGTAATTAGAGATTTGGGGACCAACGTAGATAGTAATCTCTCCTTTGATAATCACGTTGCCAAAGTGGTTAGAAAGACCTTCTATATAGCCCACCTTATTACGAAAGGGTTCGCATCTAGATCAAGACAGGTCATTGTGCCCCTCTACGCGTCGCTCATCAGGCCCATAATTGAATACAATGCCCCTTTTGGGATGTACCTTACCCGACACCTGCAGCAACTGGAGAGACCCCAAAAGTACCTCACCAAGAGGATCATGGGCTACAAACAGATGTCCTATGCAGCTCGACTAAAGAAACTCCAGCTCTACTCAGTTGCTTACCGCCTACTCAGAGGCGATCTATGCCTGACGTACAAAGCAATGTTAAACCCAGAATTAATGGACATGCTCCACCTCAAAAAATCCAAGTCCCTCAGAGCTACACGCTCCAGGGACCTAAACCTCAGCACAAAAATAAATAGGACATGCTGGAGGGACAGATTCATTTCCCAGAGGCTCCCCTCACTCTGGAATAGAATCCCAATTCATGTTAGACGTAGCCCCTTGCTGACCCTCTTCAAGCGAATTCTGGACGCGTGGATGGGAAATCGCAAATTCACCCCTGGGATCTCCTCTGTGTCCCTGCTAGACAGAGGTACAGTAAACTAATCTTAAAAGGGTACCTTCTGTGACCTACTTTACAGAGGCACAGTAGGCTAATCTAATAGGGAGGCAAAAGCCAAATACACTCTGGCTAGGCTTATAAATGCCCTAGGGCAGATAGCCTAGTATCTACCTATGGACCTATGCACTTTCCTGACAGATGTGCCCCCCCCCCAAGCATAGTCTGGTGCATCTGTAGTTAGGGTTTGGGCGGCACGGGGTAGAGTGAATGGCAGTCCCTTGTTTTGGTGGCAGGCCTCTGCCCACCATAGGAACTCTAGTTGCCGGCAAGGTATGATAGGAATCACTGTTTCCAGGCTGTGACAATGTTGACTCTATAAACTTTTTAAGTACCACTGCAGTTTCCCCATATGCAGTCTTGCATATGGAATTAGAAGAATGCAGGAGGCCATGAACTCCAAGGCTTGCAGAATTTGTCTTGCAGATAGCAGGGTTTTTGTGGCCACCTGTTTGAAGTAAGTCACCAACTGAATTTGCTTTTCTGGCATAATGTAAGTCATCTGGGCAGTTGTATTCAAGCTTGCACCCAGGAATGTAATTTTTTGAGAGGGTACCGGTTGTGATTTCTTTTCGTTTATGGTGTACCCTACACAAGTTAGAACCCTTTTTACAAACACCAGATGCTTTAGAAGAATGTCCTTGTTTTCTGCCTGGATTAGACAATCATCCAGGTATGGATATATGTGAATATTTCTTTGCCTGCAAAATGAAATTACTGGAGCCAAGCACTTTGTGAAGACCCTGGGCGCAGTAGATAAGCCAAAGGGCAGTGCAGAGAACTCGTAATGCAAGTAGCCTGCTTTGAAGCGGAGGTGTCTTCTGCAAGATTCCCTGATTGGGATATGCAGGTAAGCCTCTTTCAAGTCTAGATTTACCAACCAGGCATCTTTGCCTAGCATAGGTAGTAACTGTCGAAGAGTCAGCATCTTGAACTTTGGGATGTCCAGAAATGTGTTTAGAGTGGATAAGTCTAGAATTGGACACCATGATCTGTCTTTTCTGGGTACTAGGAAAAGTCTTAAACAGAAACCTTGTCCATTTTCCTCCTCTGGAACTGATTGAATAGCCCCCATGTTCATGAGAGACAGAACTTGTTTCTGGGCCCCTGCCCACTGATTTGGGGGCAGATCTGGCCATCCGTTTGGGATTGGCAACATGTGGAAATTAAATCTGTATCCCTGGGATACTATATTTAAAACCCGTTTGTCCTGGGTAATAAGTTGCCAGTTTCGTGCATGAAGTGCCAGTTTTCCCCCCAAAGGGGCGGCTAAAAGGTAAGTGCTTGGTGATTGTAGAGGGAAGTCATGGAGACTGTTTACCATAGGGAGGTGCCTTGTTGTTTCCAGATTTGGAGGTGGAGGCACCCCATTGTTTTGTTCTAAAAGTTCCTTGTGACTGAAACTTGGAGCCTTTGGAATGTCTTGATTTGACTTGAGCGGCTCTCGAGGGGACTGGAAAGGACCAGTTCTTAGTAGGCCAGTGCCTACTAAATCTTGGTGGTTGCACTTGTAAGAAATCTTTCACAGTTTGCATAGACTTAGCTTTATCTTCCATCTTTTTTAACACTTCTTCAGCCTTAGTACCAAAGAGACAGTCCTGTTGTAAAGGAGCATCCAACAATTTTGCTTTAACATGGTCAGGCAGAGTCTGCTCTTTGAGCCAAGCATGCCTTCTATGCACAGATCCAGTTACAGCAGCCCTGCAAGTGGAATCAAAACCACACTGCAAAGTATGTTTTCCAACTTGTTCAGCTGAATGTAATAAGTCCTGCAAATCTTTATTTTCCACAGAGTCAGAGATTAACATTATTTTCTGTTTGACTAGTCCCATGATATGCTGTTGGTATTTAAGCATATGAAATTGACAGTTTAAAGCCCTGACTGCCAAGGCTGCAGACGTGTAAACCTTCTTACCCCATCTATCCAGCGCCCTGGAATCCCTATCAGGATAGGGGTAGGATTTTTAGCAGTAGAGGCCTTAATACCCTTGGGACCCTGAGAAATGGTTTCAGGATCAGCAATAGGATTTTTGAAAAGGAATTTGTGGGAGTCAGGAACCCTATTGTATCTGTCTGGCTAACAAGGAGCCAGAGTCAGAGAATCGGGAGTCACACTAGATTCTGAAAAAACATCATCAACAATGTCTAGAACAGGAGATGCAGCCAAAGGCCTATGCTGAGGAAGAAGAAGAAAATCCCCAAGTCTCTTTTTAGATTCAGAGAAATCCTGACTTTCCCAGTGGAAATGTTCCCTTAAGGTATGTAAAGATTCTGCAAAAGAAAAATCCTCAGGGGGAGAAGCAGAAGGAATGGAATCTTCTGCATTAGAGTCCTCATAAGTAGGAATAGACAAATCCTGGTCATTAGAAGAGTCAGAAGAAATAGAATCCTGTTCAGAAGATTAATCATCAATGTCTTGCCTAGGACTCTTAGAAGGAGGGGGTTGGCTACCCCTGATCAGAGTAATTAAATCTTCAGCCATTTTGTTTTTTAGGCATAGGGGCCTGTACATGGCCCAGGCGTCAGTTTTTTAGACATAGATTTAGATTTTGGCCTTAGCTTTGAAGATGGCGTCGGTCTAATATACAAATCTGTAGGCCTGAAAACACCCTCAGAAGCCGGTGCCTGCACAGCGGCTCCAGACCCATCTAAGGTAGAGACATCCATGGGTTCCATAAATGAAGCATCTCGCGGCATACCAGACTCCGAATGGGTCTCAGTAAAGGCCTGCGAATCAGAAGTAGCAGGTATCATGGGCTGCCAAAGCGCCTTACTGAGTACCAGCGAACTGGCGACTGGCTTAGGAGAAGCGTCGTCGTCAGTTTTGGACCTCGACGGTCTGTCTCTGCCATTTTCTTTGCGTTTTTTAGCTATGGATTGCTAACAGACAACATTTATGGATAATTAAATCCTGAGCCAAAATATTTAGAAGCAAAAATATACCAACGTTTAATCGTGCATTGATTAAATTTAGCACAAAACCCAAAGCAAGGCACGTTGTGGTCAGGGCCTAGGCAATGAATACAGTACAAATGAAAATCCTTATGAGGTATTTGCTTCCCACAAGTAATGCAATTATTAACTTTTACTGACATCGGTAAGGAGCAAGAAAAAGTTTCCCTAACGGGGTACTTAGCTTTTAGTTGAAGACTTCGGTTCTGAAACTCGAAAATGAAAATTTCAGGAGTCGGCCGACCGGCACTTGCGAACTGCAGCTTCAGGCACCGCGCAGCAAGAAAGACTGATGTAATGACATCGGCTGCATGTTTTATACCCCTGATGACCTAACGTCACGGATGAAGGGACAGCAACCGACGCAGGACCCAAGACTTTGTTAATCAGGCTGACTGAGGGCAACCTGCCAGCAGATTACCCAAATGTAATGACTGCAACAGTGAAACACGAAGAACATTTGCAGGCCATAACACACATCCTCCAAAGCAAACAAAACCGGAATAATGCATGCAGGTTCTGGAAATTCCTTCTGTAACAGCTCATAGTATTTTCTAGTAAATCCAAAGCTTAATGAAGAAATAGGTGCCAAGTCCCAAAATTAAGTGAAGTTTCACAGTATTTTCTGAAAACACTGGCACATTCTGGAAATAGTCTCAGAGAAAGAGAGACCCCCACAGGGAGAATCAGAAACTGAGCTTTCCTCACAGACTGAATCAGAAATCTGAAGCAAAAACCCTCTATCTGTTCCTTAATCTTCCGGTCCAGATTCAGAAACTTGAATCTCTTCAGAAAAAGAGGTACCCTTCTTTCTTTTACCAGAAAAGTACAGTTGTGTACACTTACCATAAATGTAGATGTTCGAGTGTATTCTCTGTTGCAGTCATTACACTTGGGTTATCCTGCTGGTAGGCTACCCTCAGTCGGCCTGAATTCCAAAGTCTAGGTCCGGCATCGGTTACTGTCACCTCTTCCCTGACATCAGTGCGCCAGGGGTATAAAAGATGCAGCTGACGCCATTTTCTTCAGTTTTTCTTGCCCCACATGTCATGTACCCCCCAAAAGGGTAGGCTAGAAATATGCCAATAAAACATGCATGTACCAAAAAATATATGCAATACCTTCATCTATAAGCAAATACACCACATAGGCTGTATAGGTTAGAGAAGAGCAGATAAATTGCAGCAAAGATATAGGGGATGGTGGGTAACCTGGACTGCAACAGTGAATACACTTGAATATCTACATTTATGGTAAGTGTACACAACTGTACTATGTTCTTCGTGTTTCACTGTTGCAGTCATTACACTTGGGTTGAATCCCAAAGCTAAGGTTGGGAGGCTGGAGCTAAATAGCATTAGGAGCGGCTATGAGGCCCTGCAGAACTGCAGTGGCAAAGCCTGCCCCGGATTTAGAGTAGAGTGGTAAAGGATAGTGCTTTGTAAAGGTGTGCACTGAACTCTAGGTAGCAGCCTCTAAAATGTCTTTGGTTGGTACTCCCCTGAGGAAGGCTGCTGACGTGGTTGCTGCTCTGGTTGAATGTGGCCTAATGCCCTTAGGCACTGGCTTGCCATGTTGTGAATAGCAGAAACAAATGCAGTGGCCTATCCACTTTGAAATAGTCTGCTTTGAGATAGCCGTTCCTTGTGATCCTGCAGCATATGCCACTAATAGTTGTTCTGTCTTTCTGAAAGCTTTGGTTCTGTTCAAGTAGAAGCGTAGCTGTCTGTGTATGTTCAAAGAATGCAGAATTCTCCCCCCCTTATTCTGTGGGTTTGGATAAAAAGTAGGCAGATGAATAGTTTGGTTAAGGGCCACACTGGACACTATCTTGGGCATAAATGTCGGATTTGTCCTCAGAGAAACCCTGTCTGGATAAAAAAAATGATAAAAGGTTCCACAGCCATGAGTGCCTGTAGCTCTGAGACTCGTCTTGCAGAGGTTATTGCTAGGAGCATCGCTGTTTTCCAAGATAAAAACTTTATATCAGCTGTAGTGGCTGGCTCAAAAGGAGGCAGGGTGAACTTTTCCAAAACATAATTGAGGTCCCAATGCAGGTATTGGTGATCTCCTTGGAGGCCTTAAGTTTTTGGCTCCTCTGAGGTACTGCCTTAACAAGGGATGAGAAAAGATTGGTGGCTCTGTATTGTAATGAGCCGAAATGGCAGAGGCATGAATTTTAATTGATGAAAAGGATAGGCCTTTGTCCTGCATCTCAGTTAAGTATTGCAAAATCTGAGGAATATTTGGTACAGCTCTGTCAATTCCTTGTGCCTGGTTCCAAGCACAGAATCTCTTCCATTTTCTAGCATAAGATTTTCTGGTACTAGGCCTTCTGGCCTCCAAAATGACATCCATTACAGCTTTAGTGAGAGGAGCATTTTGTATCACTACATTATCCACCATGCTGCCAGATTTAAGGTCTTTAATTGGCTGTGCAGGATCTGATTGTTTTGTTGGGATAGTAGATGAGGTATTGGAGGCAAGGTCCAAGCAGGGCATTGAGACAAGTCCTTAGGATTGGGTAACAGTGCTGGCGGAGCCAGTCTAGGGCAATCAGTATCATCTTTGGCTTCTCTTGTCTGACCTTTAGGAGTACCTTGGGGAGGAGAGGCAGTGGAGGAAAGGCATATATTGCTAAGCTTTTCCAGTTGAAAGAGAGGGCACCCACTTTCCATGCTTGTCTGTGATAAGCCCTTGTGCACAATCTTTTTAGTTGGTAGTTGTGAGGAGAGGCAAATAGATCTATATCCGGGCATCCCCATTTCCTTGTTATCATGCTGAAGACTTGTGGGTCCAATTTCCACTCGTGGGGATCCATGCCAGAGTATTTATCTTTTCTGGCAGGAATTGTGCCTGCAGTAGTACTTGGTAAGTCAATGCTGTGTCCCACAGAGTCATGGCTAGTCTGCAAAGGGGGTAAGAATGAGTGCCTCCCTGCTTGTTTATATACCACATGACCGTGGTGTTGTCTGTATTATCAGTAGTTGTCCCGGGTGAAGTATGTCCTTGAAGGCCGTCAGGGCATTCTGAACAGCTAGCATCTCTTTTTGACTGATATGTAGATGCATTTGGTTTGCGGACCATGTGCCTTGAATATATCTTCCTGCCATGTGGGCCCCCCAGGCATAATCTGATGCATCCGTTGTTAATGTCTGCCTGACTGGGGGTAAAGTGAATGGCTGTCCCTTGTTCTGGTGACAAGCCTTCGCCCACCAACAAAACTCCTGTTGCAGGCAGGGAATGAGGGTAATTATTGTTTCCAGGCTGTGGCAATGTTGAGTCCAAACACTTTTTAGGTACCATTGAAGTTTCCTCATATGCAGTCTCGCATATGGAATTAGTAGAATGCAGGATGCCATGAAGCCCAAAGCCTGCAGAATATTTCTTGCAGATAACTGGGCCTTTGTTGCCAACAGGTTGAAATAGGTAGTCAGTTGCCTTTGTTTGTCTGGCATGAGATAAGCCATCTGGGCAGTTGTATTTAAGCTTGCACCCAGGAATATTATCTCTTGAGAGGGTACTAGTTCTGATTTCTTTTCATTGACTGTGTACCCTAGGCCTGTTAGAAATCTCTTTACAAACGCCAGATGCTGTAGTACAATGTCCTTGTTCTCCACTTGAATGAGGCAGTCGTCCAAGTAAGGATATATTTGTATTCCTCTTTGTCTGCAGAATGCAATTACTGGTGCCAGGCACTTTATGAAGACCCCGGGCACAGTAGATAAGCCAAAGGGCAGTGCAGAGAATTGGTAGTGCATTGAGCCAGCTTTGAATCTGAGGTATCTTCTGCATGTTTGTCTGATTGGGACATGCAGGTATGCCTCTTTTAGGTCTAAAGTCACAAGCCAAGCCTCCTTGCCCAGCATGGGCAGAAGTTGCTGTAGAGTCAACATTTTGAATTTTGGTATATCCAGAAATGTGTTTAGAATAGATAGGTCCAGTATTGGTCGCCAGGTCTTGTCCTTTCTTAGTACCTAGAACAGTCTTGAATAAAATCCTTGTCCCTGCTCTTGCTCTGGTACTTGTTGAATGGCCCTTATGTCCATGAGGGATGAGACTTGCTTTTGTGCCTCTGCCCATTGATGCTTTGGCAGGTCTGGCCAACCGTTTGTCCTTGGCAGGGTATGGAAGTGAAACTTGTAGCCTTGTGACACTATGTCTAGGACCCATTTGTCCTTGTGACACTATGTCTAGGACCCATTTGTCCTGGGTTATTATGTGCCAGTTTTGAGCAAAAAGTGCTAGTTTTCCCCCTAAAGGTGCTGCCAGAAGATAAGTGCTTGGTGCAGGCAGGGGGAAGTCATTGGGACCGTTTCCTGTATGGTTGTGATTTGTCTTCTCCATGTTTGGAGGTAGAAGAACCCCATTGTTTAGACTTGTAAGAACCTTGGGGCTGGGATCTGCCTCTTGGGCGTCTGTATCTGCCCCTTTGTGGTCTGTCTGACACTGGAAAGTACCAATCCTTTGTAGGCCAGTGTCTGCTAAATCTTGGAGGCTGAACCTGTAAGAAATCCTTAACCGTTTGCATAGATTTAGCTTTGTCCTCCATTTTCTTTAACACCTCTTCTGGTTTAACACCAAACAAAATATTATGCTGTAATGGGGCATCTAATAATTTTGCTTTGACATGATCAGGCAGACTTTGTTCCTTTAACCAAGCATGCCTCCTGATGACAGAACCCGTAACAGCGGCTCTGCAGGAGGCCTCCAAAGAATCAAAACCACATTGCAAAATATGCTTTCCAACTTGTTCAGCTGCATGCAATAAATCCTGCATTTCTTTGTTTTCTGCACATTCAGAATTTGTCAACATTTTCTGTTTAAGCAGTGATATAATATATTGCTGATATTTGAGCATATGAAACTGACAATTTAAAGCCATTATAGCCAAGGTAGCGAAAGTGTAAATCTTTTCCCCCATCTGTCCAATGCCCTAGAATCTCTGTCAGAGGGGGTAGGGTTTTTTGCAGCGGAAGCCTTGACCCCTTTTGGGACCCTGAGAGATGGTTTCTGGGTCAGCAGCAGGGTTTTTGAAAAGGAATTTATGAGAGTCAGGGACCCTGTAGTACCTGTCTGGCTTAACAGGATCTGGAGGTAAGGAGTCTGGCTTAACAGGATCTGGAGGTAAGGAGTCAGGGGTCATACTGGACTCTGAAAATACATCATCAACAATGTCCAACACAGGTGAAATAGCTAGGGGCCTGTGTTGTGGTAGTAAAAGGAAGTTTCGGAGCCTTTTCCTTAGATTCTGAAAAATCTTGGCTCTCCCAGTGGAAATGCTCCCTCATGGTATGCAAGGTTTCCCCAAAAGAGTAATCCTCAGGAGCAGAGGCTGAAGGGATAGATTCTTCAGCATCAGAATCCTCATAGGGAGGAAGAGAGTATTCCTGATCAGAGGAATCAGATGAAATGGAAACCTGATCTGAAGATTCATATTCTGTCTCTTGCCTAGGCCTTTTATCAGGAGGGGGATGGGAACCCCTGATCAAAGTAATTAAGTCTTCAGCCATTTTGAGCATCTGTTTTTTGGGCATGGAAGCCTATGAGGCTGTTGTACTTCTTTCTTTGTCTTTAAGGGTGCTTCAGTCTTTGCCTTGAAGCTGAAGTCGTTTTAATGTATAATTGAGTTGGTCTGAAAACACCCTCAGAAGCCGATGCCTGCTCAGCAGCTCCGGACCCATCTGTGAGAATAGTCTCGAAAGGTCCAATACCTTGACCATCCAGCGGCCTAGGTGACTCCACGTGGGAGTCAGCAGTGGCCTGCGGGTCTAAAGTAGCGGGCGCCAGGGGCTGCGAAGGCGCCTCACTGAGAACCGGCGAACCAGTGATTAGAAGAAGCCCCGTCATCGGTTTTGAACCTCAGATGCCTGTCCTTTTCTTTTTCTTTGCGTTTCTTGTGAATTCCGGTAGTCGAATGGCTATCCGATGACATGGTATAATTAAATCTACTGCCAAAATAGTGTAATGCAAAATCGTACCAACGCTTAATAGTGCATTGGTTAAATCCAGCACAAAACAGACAACTAGCAACATCGTGGTCAGGGCCTAGGCAAGGAATACAGTAAGAATGAAAGTCCTTATGAGGTATTTGCTTCCCACAAGAAATGCAATTGTTAACTTTTTCTGACATCAGTCTGGAGCAAGAAAAAAGTTTCCCCAATGGGGTACTTGGCTTTTAATGAAGACTTTGGATCTGAAATTCGAACACGAAAATCTCAGGAGTCGGCCGACCGGCACTTGTGAACTGCTTACGCTTCGGGCACTGCACAGCAAGAAAGACTGAAGAAAATGGCGTCGGCTGTATCTTTTATATCCCTGGTGCACTGACATCAGGGAAGAGGTGATAGCAACCGATGCTGGACCTAGACCTTAGAATTCAGACCGACTGAGGGTAGCCTGCCAGCAGGATAACCCAAGCGTAATGGCTGCAAAGTGTAATGACTGCAACAGTGAACTGCGGTGGTGTTGCGGTAGCATTGTCACCTCACAGTAAGACATCCTGTTCGATTCTCAGCTAAAGCGTCTTCTGTGTGGAGACATGCATGAATGGGCGTACCTTCATTGAAGGTTGTGCGTCAGGGCTGGCAACTCAGTACATAAAAATCTACTGCCAATCATTAGTGGACCGGAGTTCCGCTGTGGTGACCCCTAACCGGGAAAAGCCGAAAGATACAACAACATACAAAAATGACTGCAACAGTGAAACACGAAGAACATCTACTTTAGAAGAAATATCAACAGCCTGAATTAAACCCTGTGCCAGACCCCGTAAAGGTAAACTAACCCCAAGGAAATCTGAGGAGGAGTACATACATGTTTAGTTTTCTGTTTCTTTTTGACAGGGGAAAAAACAGAGGACAACAGTGTTACTAATGACATCAACACCTTCCAAAGGGATTGGCACCAGGACCAACAAGAGTGGCTCTCCCTTGTCCACTGACGGGACCCTAACATCACAGAAGATGTGGCTATCCCATCATCCACAGTGGCTGTAGGTGCTATACTAGAGTGATCCAGGGTAAAAGATGACTTGTCTGAGGTACAACAAATGGCTACAGTAGTCTCACCCATATGCAGCTGAGGCATATTGCTAGCTTTTTGGGGTGGACAAGATTACTTGTTTAACTTTTTCTTCTTGTGGCTGGAAGAAGTACTGACCATGAGACCAGTAGTTTCTTCTGTAGTCAAGCCAAAAATGGCGCCTCTTTCCCAGGGAAAATAAGCATCAAAAGCAGGTAAAACTTACAAGTCTTTAAACTTAACTTTTTTTCACATAAAAGTGCACTAAAAAGAACTTTAAACAATCTACCAGCCGCCAAAAGTAAAAGGAATGCAATTTCTCCAGAGTGAAATGGTTTTCAATTACTTTAAGCTGACAGGAAAAAGAATGCTCATACTTAAATGTACAATAAAGTCTTGTGACAGTCCATTAAAACACAAACTCCTTGCTTTAAAATATACATTTTTTAAATGGAAGGCTTTTCCCCAAAGGGACCTTATCTGCCCAGCAAAAGAACAACACAAGCCAACCATCAATCCTCATAAGCCTCAGAGGAGTGTATTCTTCAGTGGCAGGAAATCTCTGAAGGGCTTGGCACCCAAACCTGTCTTTTTAGTCAGCTTAGCCTGAGCTGACTTATGGTTTGGGCACAATGGAAGGTGCCCTGAAGCTTTGGAGGCTGGTCGGCAGTTATATCCCATGCATGATACAACCCATATAGCTAAGTTTACCGGAGCAATGATCAATATAATGAACATCTTTTAAACCCAAACTGACCATGTAGACTCTTGGGGCAAGAATAAGTAGAAGCTGTTGCAAAGTGAGCACTTTGAGTTTTGGGACCAGAAGAAAATTCTGGTAGAATGGGCCTTCATGTTCCCTCTTTTCTTGGGACAAGAAAAACTCGTGAGTAAAAAACATTTTCCCTTTCATGAGAGGGTACCTCTTCAATGAAGGTGTGCTGCAGTAGCAGACTTGCTTGATTTAGCACTTCGGAAGGAATGCCAGCAAGCTTTGTACGGGAAGCAAAGAAAACTTTTAACCTGACTTGACGATATTGAGCACACATTTGTTTTGGGGAATTTTTTCCCATTGTTGAAGGAAGAGGGCTAACATTCCTCCTAGTCTTAGTGGAAAAGAAGAAAGAGGGGTAGGAGGGGTTGGTGCAGGGCTTGAGGTAGAGGGGACAGGGAGAGCACCATCTCAATCATGGTTGCTCCCTGCTAGGCCACTTAGTTTGGGGTCCTCTAGGCCTGGGAGTAGATTTAGGTTGCCATTCAGTAATCTATCTATTTGAAGTCTTTTTCCTCTTTGCCTTTGCTGAGAGGAGGGAAAGAACCATGATTTAGTAGGATAGTTTCTCCTAAACCTCAGCGGCCAAACCTGCAGAAAGTCCTTAACAGTCTGCGTTAACTTAGCCTTCTCCTCCAGTTTTCTTGGATACAGTCTCTGATTTGGTCCAAACAAAAAGTCCTTGTCTATTAGAGCATCTAGAATATCAGACTTAACAAGATCTGGAAGGGATTGCACCCTTATCCAGGCATGTCTGCATATAACCAACCCAGAGGCAGATGCCCTACTTGATGCATTTAGAGCACACAATGCAAACAGGGCTTTGCAATCTAAGAAACAGAGTTGCAGATGTCCAGTAATTCTTTGAAGACAGCTCTTCTATTCCCTCACATTTTTCTTTCATATGGTCCAAAATAGGCTTGCTGGTACTTAGCCATATGAAACTGGCAAATGACAGCTCTCATAGACATGGCAGAAGTTTAAACATTTTTGGCAAAACAATCCAGGATTTTCACCTCTAACATTATACAATGGGTTCCTGGAAGTATTGACATTAGATCCCTTAGGACCCTGAGTCACCACTTCAGAATCCACAGAAGGATTCCAAGACATGTGGTTGTGGGAGTCCAGAACCCTGTAAAAGTGGTCTGCTTTCCTTGGAGCAGGTGGTTAAGAATAGTACAGTTGTGTATACTTACCATAAATGTAGATGTTAGAGTGTATTCACTGTTGCAGTCATTACATTTGGGTTATCTGCCTGCAGGTAGCCCTCAGCCGGCCAGATTATGAAAGTCTTGGGTCCTGCATCGGATGCTGTGTCTTCTTCCATGACGTCAGGTTGTCAGGGGTATAAAGCATGCAGCTGATGCCATTACACAAGTTTTTCTTACCTCAGATGTTAGGTGCCCCCATAATGGGAAGCAATTATATACAAGGTTACACCTCCAACAAAAAGCAAATACACCAGAAAGCTTAAACACAGTAAACAAGAAGAAAGGTATAGCCAACAGAAGGCAGGGGGGGGCTGGAGGGAGGGTAACCAGGACTGCAACAGTGAATGCACTCGAACATCTACATTTATGGTAAGTATACACAACTGTACTATGTTCTTCGTGTATCACTGTTGCAGTCATTACATTTGGGTAGATTCCCAAAGCTAAGGAAGGGAGGAGGGAGTTAGAGAGCATTAGAACCAGCTATTAAGCCCTGCAAGACTGCAGTGGAAAAACCAGCTCTGGATTTAGAAAAAAACTGGCAAGTGGTAATGCATGGTGAAGATATGTACAGAGCTCCAGGTAGCAGCTTCTAGGATGTCCTTGGTCGGAACACCTCTGAGAAAGGCTGTTGAAGTAGATGCAGCCCTGGTGGAATGTGATCTTATCCCCTGTGGGGTAGGTTTTCCATAGTGCTTATAGCAGAAATGAATGCAATGGCCTTTCCACTTAGAAATGGTTTGCTTTGAAATGGCCTTCCCCTCTGCCCCTGTAGGAAAGGCAACTAACAGCTGTTCAGTTTTCCTAATAGGCTTAGTCCTGTCCAAATAAAATCTAAGTTGTCTGTGCATGTCCAAAGAGTGCAGTATTCGTTCTCCTTTGTTCTGTGGATTAGAAAAGAAAGTTGGCAAATGAATGGACTGATTAAGGGCCACACTGGATACCACCTTGGGCATAAAGGAAGGATTGGTCATGAGGGACACCCTGTCTGCATGAAAGATGATGATGGGCTCCACTGCCATGAGAGCCTGTAATTCAGACACTCTTCTTGCTGAAGTGATGGCTAGAAGGAAGGCTGTTTTCCAAGAAAGGAATTTCAACTCTGCAGTTGCAGCTGGCTCAAAAGGAGGTAGAGTGAGCTTTTCCAATGCAAAGTTAAGGTCCCAGGCTGGAGTAGGGGCTCTCCTGGAGTGGGGGTCTTAAATTTTTGGCACCTCTGAGGAATTGCTTCAGCAAGAGGTGAGAGAAGAGTGGTGGCTCAGTATTGTAATGTGCTGAAATGGCTGAGGCATGAATTTTAATAGATGAGAAGGAAAGGCCCTTGTGGAGCATCTCTGTTAAGTATTGAAGAATATGCGTTAAACTGGGCACTGTTGTGCCCATCCCCTGAGTCTGTCTCCAGGAACAGTATCTTTTCCATTTTTCAGCATAAGATTGTCTAGTACTAGGCCTCCTTGCTTGCAGAATGACATCCAGCACTTGTTTACTGAGAGAGGGTATTGGAGAGCTCAGGTAATTAGCCAGGCTGCAAGGTTCAGGGTTTGAAGCTGAGGGTGCAGAATCTGACCTTCCTGCTGGTACAGCAGAGAAGGTGTCTGAGGCTGGTGCCATGGTTACAGCAGTGACATACTGCACAACAGGGGCTACCAGTGTTGGCATGGCCAGTCTGGTGTAATGAGAATTGTCTTTGGCTTGTCCTGTTTGATCTTTAGCAGAACTTTCAAGAGGAGAGGCAGAGGGGGAAAGGCATAAACTGAGAGGCTTTCCCAGGTGAAGGACAGGGCATCCAATTTCCAAGCTTGTCTGTGTGGAATCCTTGTGCAGAATTTGTCCAACTGGTAGTTCTGAGGGGAGGCAAAAAGGTCTATCTCTGGGCTCCCCCATTTGTTTCTCAAAATGTTGAATATCTTTGGTTCCAGTTTCCACTCGTGTGGGTCCATGAGGTTTCTGCTTAGGTCGTTTGCTAGTGTATTTAGCTTGCCTGGCAGGTATTGAGCTTGTAGGTGCACTTGGTAGCTCAAGGCTGTGTTCCACAGAGCCATGGTTAGTCTGCAGAGAGGGTATGAATGCATTCCCCCCTGCTTGTTTATGTACCACATAACAGTGGTGTTGTCTGTCTTTACCAATAATTGTCCTGGAACAACATGGTCCTTGAAGGCTGTCAGAGAATTCTGTACAGCTAACATTTCTTTTTGATTGATATGCAGGTGCATTTGACTCGGGTTCCATTTGCCCTGAATGCACTTCCCTGTCAAGTGAGCCCCCATGCATAGTCTGATGCATCCGTCGTTAGGGTTTGGGTGGCAAGGGGTAGAGTGAATGGCAGTCCCTTGTTGTGGTAGCAGGCCTCTGCCCACCAAAGGAACTCTGTCTTTATACAAGGAATGATAGTGATCATTGATTCCAGGTCCTAAGAATGCTGACACCATATGCTTTTTAGATGCCATTGTAGTTTCCTCATATGCAGTCTTGCTTATGGAATTAGTAGGATGCAAGAGCCCATGAACCCCAGTGCTTGCAGTATTTTCTTTGTAGATAGCTGGGTCTTTGTGGCCAGTAGTTTGAAGTAGGCTGTCAAATAAACTTGTTTCTCTGGCATGAGGTTGGCCATCTGGAAAGTTGTGTTCAAGCTTGCTCCAAGGAATACAATTTGTTGGCAGGGTACTAGGTGAGATTTCTCTTCGTTTATGGTGTACCCCAGTGAGGTTAGCAGTTTCTTTACAAATGCCACCAGATGATTTAATAGCATGTCCTGGCTTTCTGTCTGAATTAAACAATCGTCCAGGTATGGGTAGATTTAAATTTTTCATTGCCTGCAGAATGCAATGACTGGAGCTAGGCACTTTTTGAATACCCTGGGCACAGTAGATAAGCCAAAGGGCAGTGCAGAGAACTGACGGTCCATGTGGCCTGCTCTGAAGCGTAGGTATTTTCTGCAAGATTCCCTTATTGGGATGTGCAGGTAATCTTCCTTTAAGTCCTATGTTGCCAACCAGGCATTTCTGCCTAGCATGGGAAGCAGCTGATGAAGAGTTAGCATTTTGAATTTTGGGATTACCAAAAAAGTGTTTAGAATAGACAGGTCCAGGATAAGAAGCCAGGAGTTATCTTTTCTGGGTACCAGGAAAATCTTGAGTAAAAACCTTGCCCCCATTCCTCTGCTGGGACAGGTTGAATAGCCCTGATACTTAGAAGTGAGAGAACCTGCTTTTGAGCCTCTGCCCACTGATTTGGGGGTAGGTCTGGCCAACCGTGTGGGATTGGTAAGGAGTGGAAGTGGAATCTATATCCTTGGGAAACTATATTTAAAACCCAATTGTCTTGGGTAATGAGTTCCCAGTTTTTTGCATGCAGGGCTTTTTTTCCCCTAAGGGAGCAGACAGTTGAGCAGGGCTTGGAAGGTTTAAGGTTAAGTCACTGTGACAGTTTACCATAGGGGGGGTGTCTTACTACTTCCAGCTTTGGAAGTGGGAGCCCCCCACTGCTTAGGCCTGCGAGTACCTTGAGACTGTAGTCTAGGTGGTCTGCTGTTCCTGGGTTTGGACTGAGGAGGCCTGGAAGAGATAGGAAAGGACCAATTCTTAGAAGGCCAATGTTTACTAAATTAGGGAGGCTGTACTTGCAGGAAATCTTTAACAGTATGCATAGATTTAGCTTTTTCCTCCATCTTTGTAAGTACTTCTTCTGCTTTGTTGTCAAACAGGCGGTCTTGGTTTAAGGGAGCATTCAGTAATTTAGTTTTAACATGATCTGGCAAATTTTGCTCCTTAAGTCAAGCATGCCTTCTAAGAACAGACCCCATAACAGCAGCCCTGCAAGATGCTTCTAAAGAGTCAAAACCACATGGCAAAGTATGTTTACCAACTTGTTCAGCAGAATGCATTAAATCCTGTAATTCTTTATTTTCAGCACAGTCAAATCAACATCATTTTCTGTTTAAGTAGTCTAATAATATGCTGCTGATACTTTAACATATGAAACTGGCAGTTTAAGGCCTTAATGGCAAAAGTAGCAGAAGTGTATACCTTCTTACCCCATCTGTCCAGGGCCCTTGAATCTCTATCAGAGAGGGTAGGGTTTTTGGCAGTAGTAGCCTTAATCGCTTTGGGTCCCTGTGAAATTGTCTCTGGGCCTGCAGCTGGAATCCTAAAGAGGAACTTGTGAGAGTCAGGTACTCTGTAATATCAGTCAGGTTTTCTGGGAGCTGGGAGCTGGAGGTAAAGTGTCTGGGGCCAGGCTAGATTCCAAGAAGGCATCATCTACACTGTCCAGTACAGGAGGGATAGCTAAATGCCTGTGTTGAGGTAGGAGTAAGAACTCCCTAAGCCTCTTTTTGGAGTCCTGGCTTTCCCAGTGGAAATTCTCCCTATGAGTGTGCAAGGTTTCACCTAAGGAAAAATCTTCTGGAGGGGAATCAGAGGAAATGGAGTCCTCTGCATCAGAATCCTCATAGGTAGATAAGGGGAAATCCCGGTCATCAGGAGAAACAGAAATTTCAAAATCTTGATCAGAAAAATCAGAAGGAAAATCAGTTCTAGGTCTCTTAGAGGGAGAAGGCTGGCTTCCCCTAATTTGATTAATAAGGTCTTCAGCCATTCTTATCAATTGTTTTTTAGGCATGTGGGCCTGACCATGCAGTTTGGATGTCAGTTTTCTAGGTGTGGGTCGAGTTTTAGGCCTTGAAGAAGAAGACTGTGCCTGTTTGAAATGCAAGTCCATAGGCCTGAATACACTCTCAGAAGCCGGTGCCTGCACAGTGGCTCCAGACCCATCCAGGGTAGAGACATTCGCAGATTCCATAGTCAAAGAAGCATCTCGCGGCATACCAGACTCCGAATGGGTCTCAGTAGAGGGCTGTGAATCGGAAGTAGTGGGTATCAGGGACTGCGAAAGTGCCTCACTGAATACCGGCGAACTGGTGACTAGCTTAACGGAAGCGTCTTCGGCAGCTTTGGACCTATGCGGTCTGTCTTTATCTTTATGTTTTTTCAGAATGTCAGTAGTCAGGTGACTTACCGAAGACATTTCTAGTTAATTAAACCGAGTACCGAAATAGTTTGCTGCAAAAATAGACTGATGGCGAATAGTTTGAGGATTGAATAAGGCACAAAACCGACAGCGAGGGACGTTGTGGTCTGGGCCTAAGCAAGGAATGCAGTAGGAATGAAAATCTTTATGAGGTATTTGCTTTCTACAGGTAATAAAATTGTTAACTTTTACTGACATCGGTTTAGAGCAAGAAAAAGGATCCCCAATGGGGTATTTAGCTTTTTGAAGACTTCAGTTCTGAAACTCGAAAATGAAAATTTCAGGAGTCGGCCGACCAGCAGTTGCAAACTGCTTCTGCTTCGGGCACCGCGCGTCAAGAAAGACTGATGTAATGGCGTCGGCTGCATGCTTTATACCCCTGACTACCTGACATCATGGAAGAAGAGACAGAATCTGACGCAGGACCCAAGACTTTGATAATCAGGCTGGCTGAGGGCTACCTGCAGGCAAATAATTCAAATGTAATGACTGCAACAGTGAAACATGAAGAACATCAGGCTGCAAGGATGAGTCAAAAATAATATCATCTGTAACTTCCATCAATGGAGGAATGGCCAAAGGTTTATGCTAAGGGAGCTTAAGAAATTCTCTAACCCTCTTCTTAGACTGAGGATAAACATGAGCATCCTAATGGAAATACTCTCTCATCGTATGCAGAGTTTCCCCAAAAGTGAAGTTCTCAGTAGTGCCGCTGAGGCTAGAATATCCTCTGAATCAGAATCAGCATATGAGCCTGTGGACAACTGATCTACAAAAGCTGATTCCAGTCATAAGGATATGTGAATTCCTGGGGTGTCCCTCTTTCTTATCCCACAAACAGATTCTGTAGGAGCACAGAGTCTGCAAGCTTGCAAGCTACAATATTAAGTATATCCTTAGCCGGTCTAAGCCTATCCTGACGGTAAGCATGTGGGAGTTGGGAGCCTGAACACCTAGGCTAAGCTATGGCAGAAAAGTATCCTTTTAGGTTTGCCCTTAGGATTGGTCCTCTGTGTGGCATCAGAAGCAATGGGATCAACAAGGCCAGGAGTGGGTGGCCGTGGCTTGTGCACAGTTTTCCAATGACCCCTTGTAGATTCTCAGGATTCTGTCCTCCCTATATGAAGACCTAAAACGAGAGCCAGAAGCCATGGTTTGCAAAGCGGTCTTAGACCCAACCAATAACCCTTGTCTGCCTTGTGCATACACAGCAGGGTCAAGGAGGTATGTCGGGCTCCAAAGGGCATGGAGAAGTGGTTTCTGACATATTCTCAATTATAGAAAGGGATGGCAAACGCATCTCCTATCTTTCAACTCTCACGAGTCTGGGCAGACTGACTGAAGACGAAGCTGAGGCATCTGCCCCCATATGTCACTCTGCATACTTCTCCCTACATTTTTTTTTTTTTATTAGAGGGGTTGAAAATGGACTGGCAGATGCCATAAAGTGTGAGGAACCCTGATGCCTTATTTCTTTCTCTAAATACCAGACAAGGCACTCAACCCTGCAAAGAGTAATAGGCTTATTAAAATGAGCACAATAAGGATAATTTGGATTATCATGCTCCAGGCCAAAACAAAAAGCAACACTGAGTGAAAGTCCAAATGTGGAATCTGTTTTCCACAAACAAGCTAGATTTATTCCTAGTACTCATCTAAGAACAAACAATCAAAAGAGAAAAGGAAAATTTTCCCCAGTGGGGCAGTTAGCTCTAAAGAAGTTCTCTAGTCTTCAGACCGACCAACGCATTCTATGAGATAAGATGCTTCAGACTCCAATGGCAAGAAACAGCTGTAAGATGGCACTGGCAAACGACACGTATACCCAGATGTCCTGACATCAGGTACAGGACGTCCACCAGCCCAGAAGGAAGAAATTAAATCTCTGTTACATTGGCTGGCCAAGAGCTGCCGCAACAATGAAAATGCATATAGTTATTACTGCAATAGTGAAAAACACAATGAAAATTACGGATATTACTTTGGCGAAACTAAAATCTTCAAAAACTCTCATCATTTATTCATTTCTTATGAAGGTAAGAAAAAAAGGACAACCTGTGTTAAAGCAGACTATCTCTAAATTGTTGTCACATGCTATTTCCTTTCGTAATCCCCTCCACAAAGCAATTCCAGGCAGGGTCGAGGTACACTCTACCAGGGCCTTAGCTTCATCAGTGGCTTTTTAGAAAGGGGTAGATTCTAGAAGTATTCTAGCATAAGCAACTTGGTCCTCTGTATATACCTTTACAAAGCATTATAAAATACATTCCTTTTTCAGACTGAGAGCAGGCTTTGCTAGAACCATTCTTCAAGGGCTCCTGGATCCTCATCTTTCTTCCTTCCAGTCAGTATAAGCTATTGTAAGCCTACTAATACAGCTAACTGTACTGTATCAGACAGCAAATGATGAACACATTACAGTTTAGTAAGTAAACTTATCAAAACAGTAGATGTTCGAATTATCACTGCTGCAATAGCCGCTTCCTCCCTCTATCCCCCTCATTTGTGTATACTTATTACTGTCAGGGGAGTACTTTGATAACTAGAGATGACCTCTTTCAGGGCTCTAGCCTCCCTCTCTCAGTTAGCATGAAAGCACCACATTTTTGCCTCACATTTTAGTCTGTTCTAGTGATCTTCATAAAATGTGTTTCTCTAGCAAATCACTGGGGAGTGCGGTCTCTAAATAATGACATACACTGGAGTTTCAGACTTTATATCCTTCAGAAAAAGCACACTAATGCAAAAACAGTTATTCTACAAACAAAGTTTATAAGAACAATATATTTAAAATCTGTCCCCCGAGTTTGGGCCTCTGCCCTTCCCCCCATTATTTTTGGCTTGGTCCAAAATTCTTGCACTGAGAGGACAGATTAAAGGTGTGTGTGTGTGTGTGTGTGTGTGTGTGTGTGTGTGTGTGTGTGTGTGTGTGTGTGTGTGTGTGTGTGTGTGTGTGTGTTTATGGAGAGGGGCTTGCTCTGCTGCAAAAAAATGCTTTATTTTGTTTTTTTGTCTGGACCAGTTTAAAGCTGGTTGTTTTTGTCTAGTAATAACCTCATTAAGATAAAACTCTGAGTCACAAGGAAAGTTACTGGTTATTCTATGTATCCATCAGGAACTTGAATGATACAGGAAGCTACTGGTTATTCTATGCATCCATCAGAAACTCGAATGATACAGGAAGCTACTGGTTATTCTATGCATCCATCAATAACTCAAGAACTCGAATGATACAGGAAGCTGCTGGTTATTCTATGCATCCATCAATAACTCAGGAACTCGAATGATACAGGAAGCTACTGGTTATTCTATGCAGCCATCAGGAACTCGAATGATATAGGAAGCTACTAGTTATTCTATGCATCCATCAGGAACTCAAATGATACAGGAAGCTACTGGTTATTCTTTGCAACAGTTAGGAACTTAATGAGCCATACAGGAAGCTAGTGGTTAATCTAAGCATCAGTCAGGACCAATGAACACTGAACTTCAGCTGTAACTTGCAAACTGCAAGCCAGCAGCAGAGCTCTGAAGATGTTACTATTTAATACTGTTCTGTTTAAGGGTATTTACTATCTGCCACTAAAATAATATGCTGCTATGCATGCAAAGTCAGAGAAATAATGAACTTAAGACTTGGACTAGAAACTCAAGACTTCAGCATTGTATTTGGCTGCTTGTAAATTGTGGGCCACCAAATGCCAGATAATTAGAATGTCTGAGCTTTTTACAACCTATTTCCCCTATAACATGGCCTTGTGAAGAGGCTAGCAATAATCATTATTTAGTAGAACATTTAGATTACAATCAACTTGGATGCAGTTACAGTCTTAAAAAAAATAAAATCCTAATATCAAGTGAAAAGAAATTAGACTTTCTGGACTTTGAGACTAAGGCTTTCAGACATTCAGTGCACTTCTGTTCAGAAACACTTACAGAAGCAAGCCTGACAACAGAATAAAAAGAGCTGCAATAACAGAGACTATGGTCAGTTAGATTTCCTGTACTGAGGAGTCAAGACATACAAAACACAGTAATAATTAGTAGAGTTTCATAGACTTAACATTTAATAACCATTTAAAACAATATAATTTGCCAACAGCTTTAAAATCATATTTGTAATGTCGAATCAGTGCTGATCTTCTGTACATCCATACAACTTGTTCAATCTAGTTGTTAGCATTTGCAAAACCTACAATCACATTTTCCTTTTTCTAAAGGTTTCTAAATAACAGGTATTTTGCCCTGAATGGGCCAGGTAACTACAGTCATGTGGCATACGAGTTATTGCTTACTTTATACAACAAAATCATACATCCCTGTATCTGCTGTACTTCAGTGATTCGTCCCATTATCTTTAAGTTCCTGTTACTACAGTAACAGACTAGCTACCTTTCTTTGGGGCTTCCCTACCATGGATCTAATTAGAACATAATCACAGGCAAAGATGCTCGGTTTCTGGGATTTACATAACTTTTTATTATATAAATAATTCCATTTGCGTTTCATTTGCTTTTAACTAATTGCTTCAAAAGGTTTCTGAACAGAAGCTAAATGCATGCTTTAAACCCTAAATCACCACAGTTTATTTGTTTTTTATTTAGTGTGCGTCTGTGTTTTCCATTCTCATTATAAAATGTTGCAACTTATTTTTAAACTTCATTCTCTTCTGATTAAAACAGGAATCACTGTTGTCTATGTTCCCCTGAAATGTGTTAGTTGACTACAATGATAACAGTCCAAGCCAATTTTATCTCAGCTGAGTGTTTTACTAACCAGAATTAAAATTATGAGACAACACTGATCATCCAATTAGTTCCAGTTAAACAATAATGGTCATAGAACAGACCCCTGTGGAATAAATACCACACCTGCCTCCATCCATGCAGACAGTAGATTGAACATCCACCCTGTACACATGTACGGATCTATTTATTCTAGTGTCAAGTTTTAATCAGTTGCTCTACGCATTTCACTGGGGTGTAGTCCATCAAAACCCTTACATATCCTCAAGTACAGTAAATGTTTAACGGCAGACTTTCTAACCACAGTCAAGTAATTACACTATCTAAAAATATCCTCTTTGTAACAACACTCATTTATTTCCAGTCACTCCCACATATATACTTAAGAACTCTTCCATTTATAAACTGCTCCGGGAGTCTACAAATGTCTGGCTAATAACGTTGTTGTTTCCCATGTCCCCTTAATTTAATCCCTACTACCTCAGCCTTCATCCAGTCTTTTACAACCCCCAGGGTTTCCATGGATGAATTCAGTAAAAAAAAAAAAAAAAAAAAACCTTTAAAATTACAAAGAAATCTTTTAGAAACAAATCACTGAACGCTTTTAATACCCTGACACCTATATCGATCTAACCAAAAAGAATACATCTTATGTACATCATCTAGAAAGTATTCCATTAGCATGAATTATATTGTTAGGACAAGGCAGATGTTCTGCATTAGTTCACTTGGGCTAAAAATGCAAGATTCTGTCAGCACTTTGTTACTTTAAGGTACAGATCAAATGTCTAACACCGTTCTAAAAACTTATGATCTTAAACAGCAGTATGTTAAACAGGTACTAACAACTACACAGGAATTTAGCCAGTACAAGTGAAGTAAAAGGTATTACTTGAATATAAGCAAACAGCAGAACACCTGCACCTAAAACAGCACAAGAATACACTTTGTCACATTACCGAAACAGGGCACCGCCATTTACCTGAAGCTCTGTGCTGTACAACCAGTTTATAAACGGACTCATTATGCTATCAGGGAGTAATTTAGCATGGCAGTTCAATATACTTCAGAAACACTATAGCCATGTAGTATGTAAGGGTGTTTCTATACATCTAGGCAGTTACTGCATGCCAATGCATCCTAGTTAAATTAGTGCATCTGGCTATGAGGCCATTGTGTTGTTTACATCATGGATGGCTTACCACCTTGTTCTTTTATCAGGCAGACAAATGGAAATAATTCTAAAGCAGTAGTATTTAAAATATAAATGTGCCTGTGGGATAATATGAGACAGTTAGACTTAAACTGATACAAGATGTGTTGGCACTAAAATAAAAAAAACTCTGCTTTTTCCCCAAGGAGAGAAAGACATTAAGCAGTCCCTTTGACTAGTATGTCATTTTATTCCACACTGGCTAAATAGTACAACTAACACCAACATCTGCAAGAGGGTCAGCTAGAAATCAGTGATGCACAGCATGGTGAAATCTAGTAAAATTTACTGAATAGAAGCCATACTCCTGTCCCATGTAAGATGGAGATTCTCTGCATCTCCAGTTACATAAAACACTACAAGGTCTAGGTACTTTTGTCTGGATTTCCATAAGGAGGTTTTGCTAACTACACAATACAGGAAAACCAACTTTTTTGTATTGTTTTTATTTCTGAGTCTCACAAACATGATTAAAGTATGCTCTATGCTGTTTCTGAGCAAACAGACTACATAAAGTAAAATAAAACTGACTCCTCGATGAAGAAAAGCAGGACTAGAACCCAGAAAATCAAAGCACTGGAAAGCCCAGTGTGCAGTTGCTGTACCTCAGTGAATCAGGAAGTGGGAGTTGAACCCATGCAGAAAAATAAGAACATACAAAAAATTAACACATCGCAAGTACAACTTCTACAGAACTTCAAAAGTCAATAGTCTATGCACATTTGCTTAACTAAGCACAGTTTTGGTTAGGCTTTGGACACCCTTACTTAGAGGCAGTCCACAAATTAGTGAGGCATACCATTCCATAGACAGTGGTAATCCCCAGTGCTAGTTAATCGAAACACACCTTTGTTAATGCACTCTAATATTGTGAAAATGAACTCCAGGTATACTGACAGTTAGTATTCAGGGCACACTGCTTCAGTCCAATGGAAGTGCAGCATTTCATGGTAACTGTCCTTCCTGAAAGTGTTTGTGTACTCAAATGGCCCACTGTATACAGACTTATTACAATGCTGCAAGCCATAAAAGGAAACATTATTCCCTGCAGCTTCTTTGGAAAAGATCGAAATGTTGTTGTAGAAAAAAAAACATAGGCATCTGCATAAATGTATTCTTCTGATCATCTCATGGCCAGTTCTACCACCATGACAACCCATCTGTGTTACTTTCCAAGTTACCAAGAATAGCTGGAGGTTCATACAACCAGGAAGGAAGCAGCAGCTGGTTTCATTACTTAGTTCAGGAAGGAAACAGACTGCAGCTCTGATTCAAGCCTTGTCTGAAGTATTTCAAAAGATCATAATAAGGTGCAACTATGCAGTCATAACAATATTAACACTGTGTCCTCAGCAAAAAGATTTTATCACCAAGGGAGAAGAAAGGAATTGAAAATTAGCAGATCTGCTCAACTGTTAATATGAGAAAGGCACACACTCCAGACTTTTGTACACAGAATTGTATTTAATAAAATGTTTGCACAGGAAGACACATAAAAACAGCACACCTGTGTGTGTAACTATGTATACTACTTCGAAAGAAATAAAAGCAACTCATAGAATAAGCATTGAAGCTTGACTTAGAACTGTTTTATCTGCGCACTTCTTTTTAAGGAATGTATCAATAGAAAGCTCTTCCCCTTTCTGAAACTGGATCCATGCTGGGTAAGAGAAAAGATTCATCATTACACTTACCATGTGTAAAAAGCATCCTCTTTGTAGGATTTTAATGATATGCAGAAGATAGCCCCAGTAATACATAAAAACAAGAAGGACACAGGTGATCTAAATGATCTAACTACAAATTTTATGGGTGATGCAATTTGTGGACGAAGTTTTGTTGGGAAGGGTATATCTTAAGAGATGACTTTCTGTAGTGGCCTTCACACAGACAAGACATTCTGCAAGGAATATAAGCTGAGAATGGTGTCTAGTGGTACACATCATATGAAGATGAAGTTCTGTGAAGAATTCAATTTAAGATAAATATTCTGTCGTGAATATCAAGTGGGGGGGGTCCTCCTGCAGACATTACATACAAGGCGACTATAGAAGCACAGATAAATATTAGGTTGTCAGTCTGCAGACTATTGCAAATCTGGCAAATAACCAGTGGTCAGAATCAAGCCCAGTGCCCTGCATCTCTGAGGTAAAGACCATTATGCCAACTTCTTCCCCATAAGTACTAAGCTAGCTGCCCTTGAGGGCTCATTTTAAGCCTAGCCAGTTTCCCTCCAAGGTGAGAGACAAGCCTTGTGCCTGCAAAAAACACCTTAGTCATTACAGGGGTAGTGTTGGCATAATGGTTATCTATTCATACTTGATATTCTCTGAGGAACTAACAGTCTTAAATGGAGAACCATGTAATTTGTACAACTTAATGAGACCCATTCAATTTAGTGAAATGCCATTATGCAACTCATGACATTCACATGTGTGAGTGACCAGTTCATCTGAAAGAACTGCAGGTGGGGATTTCTCCTTAACCCCGAGGTGCAGTTACTTTCACAGTGATTACATTAGAAATAATAGAAGGCAAACCTCATGGGAAGAAGATGCTTAATTTAATTTATTAATGGACTTCCTATGGACTTTCAGTCACACTTTTTTTTGCAACAAAAAGCCTATTCAGTGCAGCTAGTTTCATTCAATAGGAATGAATTGCACTCTAACATACTTGCACCACAGCACTGGACAATAAGAATGGTCTTTTAATACTTGCATTACATCTCCCAATTTTCAAATGCTTGAAGCTTCCTGAAAGCGAAAGAAAAAAAAAAAACATGGTTGAAATTAACCATCTGCAACTTCGTACGTGGTCTACATATGGCAAACTTAATCAATGGAGGGTAAACAGTCAGTTCAATATTCAGGTTGGCAAGTAGTGTCTGACATTAAGAAAGAATAGTTGTGTAAAATCTTACCATAGCCACAGATGTCCTTCTCTTCTGTGTTGCAGTATTCTTTACATATGGGTAGTATTCCACCCATCGACCCGATGGCCGGCCTGTATACAAAAGCTTATAGTCACTGCCAGTACTTGGGACGTTGCACATAGGTCCTGACAATGCCAGCCATAAAAGGGATGTCCGCACATATTATCCTCAGAATAAGTTAGCCCCATGAGGAAAAAGAAAGCAAGTAAAAAGGGTAGTCATCCTAGGAAGGAGCAAGTTGTAGGGGGAAGGCTGGTGGGACAGAATACTGCAACACAGAAAAGAAGGACATCTATGGTTATGGTAAGATTTTACACAACTATTCTGTGTCCTTCTATTTAATGTTGTGGTATTCTTTACATATGGAGAGTGCCAAAGCTCAGGAGGAACCCAGGAAGGAAAAGGGAGCAGAGGAAGAAAGTGGGGAAGCATTTTCTACAAAGCCATGCAAAACTGCTCTAGCAAAGCCTGCCCTAGATCTAGAGATTGTATCCAACTTGTTATGTTAAAGTACGAACAGGTGACCAAGTAGCAAAATGGAATGGGTATCGATGCCTTTAAAGAAATCTACTGATGAGGCCACAGATCTGGTAGAGTGAGCTCGGGCAGGGGATGGTAGAGATTTCCCATGAAAGTCATAAAATCCAAGAAGAAATAGTTTGTTTAGAAACAGGCAAACCCAGAGCCCTGGGATGAAAGGACACAAAGAGCTGATCCAACTTCCTAATAGATTTTCTCAATCAAAAAACTTAAACCTTGCACCCCATCCGCTGACCAACTTCCATCAGAATACCTACAAATTGCTGCTGAAGCCATAGACTATCCCATATCCATACTTATTAACAGAACTATCTCTGAAGGAAAAATTCCATCCATATGGAAAATATCTCATATAATTCCTCTACACAAAGGGGGCTCCTCTACTGAACTCTCAAACTTTCGCCCTATTGCCTTACTCTCCCCATTAGCTAAGATTATGGAAAGATGTATACACAAACAACTTCTTAACTACCTTCTGCAAAACAAACTTCTAGCAAATTGTCAACATGGCTTTAGACCTTCTCTTAGCACTACAACTGCCCTCCTTTCCTTCTCCGATGCTATAAATAATAATAGGAACAATAATCTTTTCTCATCAGCACTATTCCTAGACCTGTCAAAAGCCTTTGATATGGTTAATCATAATATACTCCTTGACAAGCTACATCACTATTCTCTTGGTTCACAAGCTCTTCAATGGTTTAGGAGTTATCTCCAAAACAGGCAACAAGCAGTGCTATGGGATAACAACCTTTCTTCCTCACTCCCAGTAAACATTGGGGTTCCACAAGGCTCAATCTTAGGTCCCCTTTTTTTTTCTTTATTTATCAATGACCTGCACTTGAACATACCCCAAGCCATCTGTATTCAATATGCTGATGATTCAACTTTAATCTGTGCTACTAATAATGTTTCCTCCCTCCAGTCCCTTACCCAAACAGTCTTCCATAACGTAGAAATATGGTTTATGGAACACTCCCTCCTTCTCAATGCCAAAAAAACAAAACTTCTTTTCTTTACTCCTACACACAAATCTCCAACTCCTTTCTTCACTATCTCCTCAAATAATGCAACCTGTATTAACCCAGATATGACCACTCGCCTATTAGGTGTAACTATTGATAACCATCTTAATTTTGATGACCATATTAACAATACCATTAAATCAGTTAACAAAAAAATAGGTACTCTCTACAGAATTAAACCCTTTCTTACTCCTGCAGCCAGAAAAACCTTGGCCCAGACCCACCTGATCTCCACCCTTTTCTATGCCTCTGCTATATATACAAACTTATCTAAATCCAACCTTACCAAACTATCTACCTGTTACAATAGTATAACTAGAGTCATTACTGCTAACCCCTTCAGAACTCATCACTGTCACAACCTCAAGAAACTAGACTGGTTAGAGCTAAATAACCACATACTCTATCAACAACTACTTATCATTCATAAGTCCCTTTTCTACCCTGATGCTACCCCTAGCCTTAAAAAACTAATTTCACCATATAAAAACCTATCCACACTACACTCTGCTAATAAACTCCTTGTGGCCTTAAATAAATCATATAATAAAGCTGGGGATTCATTATTCTCTAACTCTGTTGGGAAATTCTGGAATCAACTCCCTCATGAAATAACTGACCTAGACTCTACATCCCTCTTCAAAAGACATATCAAAGAATATCTAAAATCCCAGTGGTTATGCCCTTGTGCTAACCCTGACTGAAATGATTTCATTATTTCCCAAGTTCCCCCCTCTCATCTTACTGGTCCTCTAAATAATAGGTTTAATTATTGACTGTTTTATCTTTGATATTGACTCTACCTTAGCATTTTTTTTATTCTCACATATGTTTTCCCACCTTGTGTTCTGCTTATCTATCTTTTATTTAATCTAACTTCAGAATATTCTATACCATGTATTTTACTTATATCTGACTTTTTCTCTATTTACATACATTTTGTCAGTTTTAGTTTTTCTTAAATTGTTAAATAAGTCTACACTGGTACTTTTGTATTATGCTTATTATTGTTCTTTTGTAATAATTGTTTACTTCGTGTATTTGGAGCTTTTCTCCCCGGGCCTCTACTGAAAACGGATATATGTCCAGTAAGACTAGCCCGGTCAACAAATGTAAAATAAAAAATAAGTAAAATAAAAATTTTGTCTAGGTAAAATCTGAGTTGCCTATGCACATCTAAGGAATGCAAAATCTTCTCACTAGAAGACTGTGGTGAAGGGAAAAAAGCAGGCAACTGAATGTACTGATTAAGTGACAACTCATTCACCACTTTAGGCATGAAAGATGGGTTAGTTCTTTAAGACACTCTATCCTTGTGAAACACCAAGAAAGGAGGGGAAGCCATCAAAGCCTGAATCTCAGAAACCCTTCTAGCAGAAGTCAAGGCTACCAGAAGCCCTGTCTTCAAGTGCAAAACTTTACAGAAGCAGAGGCCACTGGTTCAAAAAGAGCCTGGGTAAGCTTCTCTATGAGATCCCAAGTAGGAGGTACTGTTTTTTTGGGAGGTTTCATAAGTAGGACACCTTTTAAGAAAAGTTTAACCTCCAGTCTGGAAGCTAATGGAGGTGTCCATGGCAAACAGGCAGACAGAGCAGAGCAGTGGACCCTTACTGAGGAATAAAAGAGACCACTGTTAAGCAATTCACATGGGTAAGAAAGCACTACTGGAACAGCCACAGAAAGCAGATCTTGATTTCTTTTGTTGCACTAAATAAAAAATCTTCCATTTTGAAATACAAGATTTCCTAGCATTGGGTTTCCTGACCTCCTGCAAATCCCTAAGCACATCCTGTGAGAAAGGGTACCTGAAAGGAATCAAGAGTTGATCAGCCAGAGAGTGAGCTGCAGAGCTGACATATGTGGGTGGATCAGGGATCCCCTGTCCTGTGAGAGTAGGCCTAACCGGTGAGGCAACTTGTGGTAAAGGCCCCTGGCTAAGTGGAGAAGAAGAGGGAACCAGTGGTATCTTGACCAAAAGGGAGTCATCAACAAGATGTTTGGTTTGTCCTGTTGAATTTTCAACAGAACTTTCTGAATGAGAGGGAAGTGGAAGAATGCATAAAGAAAAATCCCCTTCCATTAGAAAGACAGAGCGTTCACCTTCCAAGCCGGAGGGTGAGGAACCCTGGCACAAAATAGAGGAAGTTGTCTGTTCTGAGGGGAGGGAAAGAGATCCACATTTAGAGTACCCCACTGATAAACTAGGTCCAGGAACACATCCCTGTGAAGCATCCACTTGTGGGATTGTGTCATGGGATCTGCCACTGAATTCTTAGCTGAGGGGAGGTATACAGAATGTAGAGTTACCCTGTATTGGATAGCCAGTTCCCATGCCCGGAGGGCTAGAGGACAAAGAAGGTAAAATTTGGTCCCTCCTTTGTTTGTTTTACCATAGGACAGTGGTATTGTCTCTGTAAGAATCTTGAGAGGACCTGGTATGAAAAGAGCGTGAAAGGCTTCAAGGCCAGAATCAGGGCTCTCATCTCCCTGATGTTGACATGTTCCCTCTGCTGAGTAGGGGACCAAAGACCGTGAACCTTGCTGGAAGCAAAGGCTGCTCCTCAACCTAGATCTGAGGTGTCTGTGAAAAGCTGCTGAAAGGGCTGGGGCATTAGAACAGGAAGGCCTGGATTCTGAGACAGCTGCTGGAGCCATCAATGGAGTTCTGTTTTCAGGCAAGGGCTGAGACCAAGTGGTCTTCAAAAATCACTGAAACTTCCTCATATACAGTTTTGCATAAGGAAGCATGGGGATTGTGGAAGCCATGAATCAGAGCAGCCTTAGAATTCCCTGGCTGAAATGGATGGAAGAGGCAGAAGAGCCTCCATGTAGCTTGTAAGAGAAAGAACCTTGTCTGAGGGAAGGTAAACATCATAAAATCTGTCCTGAATCTGCACCCCAGAAAAATGAGGTCCTGAGTAGGGGGTAAGGCTGGATTTTTTAAAATTTATAGTGAACCCCAGACTCTGAAGAAAGGAAATGGCTAGATTGAGGTTTGACTGAAGTTGATCCTGAGTGTTGGCCAGGAAAAGAAGGTCATCTAAGTAGGAGTAAACCTGAAACCCTTGAACCCTCATGAAGGCAATGGCTGGAGCCAAGCACTTGGTGAAAACCCCTGGAGCTGTGGAAAAGCTAAAAGGTAAGGCAGAAAATTGAAAGTGCAAGAAACCCACAGAGAAACGTAAGAATTTTCTGTATTGAGAGTGAAAAGGGATGTGTAAGTAAGCTTTCTTAATATCTAGAGATGCCAGGAAAGAGTGTGGAGGAACAACAGAGAAAAGGGTTTGCAGAGACAGCGTCCAAAAAGAAGCCACTTTCAAGAAGGTGTTTAAATGGGAGAGATCCAGAATAGGCCTCCAAGGACCATCCTTTCTTTGGACAAGAAACATCCCGGAGTAAAATCCCTTTCCTTTTTGTTCTGAGGGAACAACCTGGATTGTGCCTTGGTGAAAGAGTTGAGCTAGTAACTGAGAAAACATGAAGTTGGCAGGAAGGGGGTTGAGGGATTTCTAGGAATGGTGGAAGAGTCCAAGTCATAAAGTAACCATTGTGGATGATGAAAAGGACCCAGGAGTCCTGAGTGATCTCTATCCTGGCTGAAAGGGAGAGAGAGAGAGAGAGAGAGAGAGAGAGAGAGAGAGAGATGAAGAGACAGAGGCATATGACTTGGAAGAATGGCTTGGCTGTCACAAAGAGCCTAGTCTAGCCTTGAAAGGCTAGAAAAGTAGTAGCAGGAGCAGTAGATTTTGAAGGTGGAGGTCTCCCAGAAGATTTCTTAGACCTAGATGCAGGAGAAGCAGAAGAGGAAGACTGAGCAGGTCTTCTGACAAAAGTCTTGTCTGGAAAATTCCTATGGAATTTAGAGACTTGGGAAACAAGCATTTTAGATCTTAGAGCTCCTTTATTTTCTCTTGCAGAGATTTGAAAAGCTCTGCAGCAGCTGAAACAAAAAGGGCAGAATTATCTAAAGGAGCATCTAGCAGCTTTGCCTTTATGTCATCAGGTAATGACTGGAGCCTTAACCAGGAATGTCTACGAAGAACAGATGCAGAGGCTGCTAGCAGAAACCTTCACTGCATCATAACTGCACCTAATGGAATGCCTAGCTACCTGAGAAGATGCAGACAGCAGATTGAGAACCTGAGACTTGACCTCTGATTCAGGTAATTTGGACAAAGCCTGTGAAGCCTGAGAAAGCAAACCCAGGGAGTACCTAGACATGTGTGTCTGGTAGTTGATAGCTTTAATTAGTAAAGGTAGAGGAAGTATATACCGTCTTACTCAACTTTTTCAAAATCCTGCTCTCCTCATCAAAGGGAAGCAGCTTAGCAGGAGGACACAAACAAGAAGTTTTGTCAGACGCAGCAAATACCACAGCTAGGATAGCAGAGGGACATTTATAAAGAAACTTGCAGACATTTGGGACCTTATAAAATCTGTCAGGTCTCTTAGGAGCAGGAGCTTGGGAGTCAGGATTTTTAGAAGTGGAAGCAAAAGCATCCAAGAAAGCAAAAAGAACAGGCGGTACTGCAGAGGGTGAAAGGGCTTCCATTTGAAGAAGCTCACAGTAACGTTTTTGTGCCTCTGAAATCTGGGTGGAATCCCGTTTAAAAAAATTCCCTCATCTTATTAACAGTTTCCTCAAAAGAAAGCTCTTCAATAGGGGAATCCCCCTATTAGACTCCTCCTCAATCGAGACATATTCCACAGGGGAAGGAATTTGGGTGGAGTATGCCAGGGAGTCTTCATCAGAAGAGGAATCTTCATGATCAGTTTCAAGGACATGGGATTCCAAAACCTGCCCAGATAATGAGGCCTGAGACCCAGAAGGCTGCAGAGGAGAAAATGTGAATGCTGGAATAGGGAGGGAAGAAGCTTAAGGCCTCAGCACCATCAGGGCACTAATAAGCCCCTGTGAAAAAAAATCCCAATCTGATTGAGGAGTAGAAGGGACGTTAGGGTGCTTTGTTTTGTGTTTCTTTTTAACTGTTTTTTCCACTGGAGAAGAGATGTTGGACATAGGCCCAACAGCCGATATATCCCTAGGTAAAGGTGGAAGAGCATCTTGGGAGTCCTTGAATAAAATGAGCTGCAGTTCCCCCAAATCGCCCGAACAGGACATTTGCATAGCCTCAGACATGCTAGGATCCACACTCTTGATGGCTTCCCCCGAGGTATCCACTAAAGAAGCGGACCTGACCTCCAACTGTACCACCACATCTTCACTGACCTCAAGGGGAATGTGGGAGGAGGCACGCACAGCAGAAGAGGTTTCAGGCCTTAGCTTGCTAACCTTCCACTTCAAACTTGGCTCACCCAAAGGACCCCATGAACCCTCCATCTCATCCCCTAGCCAGATGTTTGTCTCTGATTTTCAAGGTAAGAATTTAAGGCTAGAAGACAGCTATGCAAAGTCTTAGGGATGATGGTCTGGCAAAAATAACAGGAGTGGTGATCATGACTAGGCCCCAAACAAAACAAGCAAAGCTCGTGACTATCCTTATGTGGAATTTACCTTGCACACCTGCACTTGCCCTTCCTGGATGATATGAACATAAACAAATGGCAGTAGCAAAAACGTAGGGTACTTATCTGAATCTTAAAGCGGAGAAAAAGACCGTCCATAGGAATCAACCTTTCCAAATGGTGAAGAAAAAATTCTGAGGATGGTATGTGCGGACATCCCTTTCATGGCTAATGTTGTCAGGACCTATGTGCAATATCCCACGTACTGGCAATGGCTATAAGCTTTTGTATACAGGCCACATGTCAGGGCGATGAGCAGAATACTACCGATGTGTAAAGAATATTGCAACACTGAATAGAAGGACATTTGGATACACTCTACAACTCAAAAGATTTTAAATATGCAGCAGAAAAGTTTTTTGTACAATTAAATCTAGAAAAGTAAGGCAGGAAAAATCAAGAGAAGGGATTTAGAAAAACTTAAAAGAAAGGCATATCTAAGTCATTAGTTGTACAGCTAAAGATATATAGACACTGCATAATTTCTCAGGAAAAGGAGAAATTATGGATGGGTACATTTTAAAATAATAAAAAATAATACTACAAGAGTGTCAAACTACATTCACACACACCAGTAATGAAGTACAGTTTATACTCTTTGCCTTGTTCTTTTCCCTTTTTTAAACAGGGTATAAAATGATCTGACAAGTAGCCTGTTGTAGCATGGGAACTTTAGCAGAGACCTCAACACCACCTACACACACACACACACACACACACACACACACACACACACACACACACACACACACACACACACACACACACACACGCGCACACGCACACAACCTGAGGGCTCTCCAGTGTCGGGACAGAGGAATAGAATTTCTGCATATAACATCAAGTGGCAACCAGAATGCAGAAATGACTAAGAAAATCTAATGCATACAACAGCAAGAAAACATACATTAGTTTGAAAATAAAAACATTAATGTACTGCTGCAAAATACACAGTCTTGGCTAATAGAAAGCTGAAATTCCCAAAACAAAAATGCTGGCAACTCCTTCAAAATGAAAAATTAAAAGCAACACTATCATGAATCCTATAAGAAATCACATTCCATTAAAAAAGGAAAGAAACATCCACCTGAACAGTGTAGACGATATTGAAAACAGTTTCAAAACATTTCTGGCACACCTAAAATTGGGTGGGCAGTTACAGCAGCTGATTAAGGCTCTGAACTGTTAGTGAGCTGCTAGCTATAAAGCACGTCTATATTACCCGATCGAACGTTTAGGTTAGCGAATACCTAAACATTGAACTGGTAATATCGAAAAATTAAAACAGCGAATGGCCGATTTAACGTAGGGAATGAATTCCCTCGGCCGCAAAAAAAACATCCCCCCTAACTAAATATACCAACTCCGAGATCGCTCTACAGTGGGGAAAGGGGCCAAATCCACATAACAGCCAGGGAATTCTTTCCTTGCGTTAAATCGGCAGTTCAGTTTTTTGCTTTCGCTATTACCAAATTGACACTTAGGTACTCGCTAACCTAAACATTCGATCAGTTAATAGGAACGCTATAAATCAAAGCTTACAAGGTTTGATTTCTTCCACCTCCATTTGCCTACTGTGTGCCTCTAAACAAGTCACTTAACCAGACAGCATTCCCTTGTTGAGCCTCTAAAGTGAACTTGTGCACAGTGGGCTTACCTGATTAACAAATTTTATTTTATTTTATTTTACATTTGTTAACAGGGAAAGTCCGACTGTACACAGGTCCATTTTCAGCGGAGGCCCAGGGAGATAGTAAACCAAAAAGAAACTCAATGTTTTTATCTATGCATACATAAATAAACACACAGACACATACACAAAATTACTTTACAAGTATGAAAACAGCTGAACACCCCTACAACAAAGCCTGTGATACACATGCAAACAGAGTTACAGAGTTATCGACTTTGAAAAGCTACATGAGACTGCCAACATGACATTGCTAGTTGTTTATGACCTGTCACTGTGCATGTGTTACACAGTTTTATTAAAATGGATGCTTACTCTTATCTTTATAATGATTTTGACATTCACATGTTTCCCCTGCAAGTGTTAAAGGTACGACTTAATGATTTCCCTTATGATGCTACTGTGGAGCTGTTCGTTAAAAATTAGACAAGTTTATATGTAGTTGCAAGCAATTTTTGTACAATAGAGAGTTTGCCTGTGTCACTTTCCAGGGTGGTCTACAATCTGGCCATTCTTATGGAATTTATTTTGTGTAATCTTACCTTGTATTTTTTTTCTTTTTATTGGGTTTATCTTTTTAGGGCTGCAGTTTTGTTCAAACCAGAAACTTTTGACTTGAGTTAAATGAAAGCATTTAGTGTGTGGTATATGGTGCAAGAGTGACAATAACTGTTGAACATTTAATTTACACTGCAAGGACGATGTCTGGTCCATAACCATGAGTCCAGTTTATTGCTGCATACTATTATCCAGGTTACATAACCAAAGTAAAACATTTAGCCTACATCTTAATTATCAAGCATTTACCTGTATGGTAGGTAACATGAGTTAATGGCCCTCAGATTCTTCCCAATGGCCCTTCCTCCTACAAACTATAAAAAAAACCCTTAAGTTTGCCCAACATATCAACAAGTACCTTGGGTATCCCACACAAAAAAGGCTTATGCTATAATGTGGATGATCAGAGCACCCCCCCCAAAGGTACAAGTAACACACTTGGAATAGTGTACAAAAATGACTTTTTGATTCTTTCAACAGTACTGACTTGCAGTCAAATACATATACTCATTAACTATTACCCTTACACTTTTACCCTCCTCTCACATAAAAATAAAGACACAACTGAAAGCACATAACATTTTCAGACTTTGTTCAGCCTCCCCGAGAGGGCTGCCCTCACCACTTAAAAATGCTGTGCTGTACCATCGGTTTACATATTAGTCAATATCCGTCCAGCCACAAACTCTTTTTCACATTTTTTGTACATGGGGTCAGGGTGTCACTTCACCACTTATTATAATGCTGTACCTGCATGACGCACACTGTAATGCAGTGGCTCAAGTCAAGACAGAAAAAAAAGTTTTTAGTAAGCAGGGTTCCCCTTTCTCAACATTACTAGTAGCTTCAGTCACTTTGGATGTGCAAACCTCAGATGCCATACCACCCTCTGGTGGAGTTGCTGTAGCAGGAGTCTGAGCAGGTGGTAGGCACACTGTGGGTTCCAACAGCTCTGTGGGGTACGTTCAAGTCTAATTGGGTAGTCATGGTATGAGGCCTAGGCTTCTTAAACTTTTTCTTCTGAAAAGCGGCATATCAGAGGTAGAATGATCTTTGCTGGGGCAAGGTGCTTAAGGTGCCAAGTTGACAAGTAGGAATTAAGAGACAAAAGTTGCGTTTTTAGGGTCTTTGGAACAAAGCACTGAGAGATCATAAAATTATTGTACTCATACTCTGCACCTATGCAGAAAAGGCAGTGGGAGTGGAGATTCCTGTAAGGAATAGGTCTACTGCAATCACACTTACCCATCCAAGTGGACATATAATAGGGCAACAAACAGCAACACAACTGAGAAAAATAAAGGAAGATTCCCGATAGGGCACTTATCTGAACCAGTGAAGGCCAAAGGTACCAATGACTATGCCTAGAACAAACTGACAGGTGGGAGACCTGCATTTGTACTGGCAGCAAAACAGTTGAAGGATTCACACTCACGCACCCGCTTATGTACCTACCCTTACATCCACAGGCTTAGGTTATATGTTAGATATATAGCTCTATGAAAGGCTTTGGCTGTGGTACCCTGGCCTACAGGACATCCATTCATACCATTACCATTGGCCTTCACACTGTCAGGTTATTTGGCAAGATAACTTTGGAATACTGCAACATACTGATCTAAGGAAGGACATCAACACAGTACAGGCATCTAAATTTACAGGGTAGAAGAGACAGGCTGTAACAAAAAAGTAGGAATAATATGCAGATGCTGAAATTGTACAAGATGCACAACAATGTAATGAGTTTATATGATTATGTGACGGGACTACTAATTTGCACAGATGAATACTAATGCCAATGGCTTATCAATGCACTGCAATCTACTGGCTTACACAGATATGTGATACTGCCAGAAGACTTAAAAGATGATGGCAATGTCATCAGCTTACAGTTCACCAGTGTCTATATTAGATCGAAAAGGCTCATCATCGAATGCCGTAATGTCGAACTGCAAAACCTGAACCCTAACAATATCGAAACCTCAAAACAGAGAATTTTTTCCCAAGGAAAAAATTTGCTGTTCCGAGAAACACACACACACACACACACACACACACACACACACACACACACACACACACACACACACACACACACACACCACAAGCAGACAAAAAAGCAGCAATCCAAACACATACACTTAAAAGCTACATCTAACCCTACAGTACACTGCACATAAACTATCTATCCACTTACCTTAACCCAGACCCTACCTTAAGGTCCGTCACTATCGCACACTCATCTCACCCACACCCTAACCCTAACTCACTTAACCTGCCCCTAACGTCCATCACAATCACACACTTACCTTACCCGCTCCCTAACCCTAACTCACCCAACCCATGCCCTAACCTGAACGTCCGCACAATCACACACTTACTTTAACCCAACCATTAACTTTCCACCGCATCGCCGAAAACAGCGAAGCCACAACAATGGCTTTCCCTAGTAAAGAATTTGGTTTTGTGCAGCTTCGCTGTTTTCAGCGTTCGAGATATTGGGTTCGATATTAGACCATTCAAAATTCAACCGTTCCAATGATCCAACATAGACCATTACAAAAACACTCAGTAGTACCTTAAGTTTACAGATACAACATAGGCATACTCACTGCATGGCACTGCCAGTGGTTTACAGAGAAGCACTGTAGCTTAAAAAAATGACTTGCTTGAGCCTACAGTTAAATGGTTGCATGATGGCATGAGTTCAAGCCAGAAAACAAAATACTCAAGGACCCTTTAACCAAAGCCACTGAATGTCACTATTTTACAAATGGTGGAATAACTTAAACAATTCTAAGCAATCCCCAGTGTATACTTCTCAACTGTCCCTGATGTTGTACAACATTCATGGTTTTACCTCACATTTTTGCCCAGTCTCCTGTAAGTTTTTGATTTTCTGATAAATCACTGAGGATTACAGTCAGTTACTAATGTCAGACATTAGAGCTTCATACTTGCTACTGTTCAGAAAATGCATGTGGGTGCAAAACATGCTGTTCTATTAAATATTATTGTAATTCATGTAAAAAGGTATTTATTCTTTGTTGATCAGGATAGTCTAGTAAGGTTAGTGGCCTCGTTTCACAGGAGACCCGAGGTGGAATATATACTACTAAAGGAAATTTTGTCAGGTGAGTGGGAACTTTCCCTACTCTTTTCGATAAGTGTAGGATCTTTTATATTCACCTGAGCTACCAACTCAAGCAAATGGGACATCAATTTAATACCTCTTCCAAAGGATGACACACACGCACACAGAAGTGCAGCATCCCCAGCAATCCAAACACCTGGAGTGGGAATAGAACCCACAGGATTCTGGTCTTCTAGCACCAAAGGTGTGCTACCCGGTGTGCTACTGACACTTTTGTCACTGATTGTTTTTGTCCCCTCATTTTATTTTGTCCCTTCGTTTTATTTTTGGTTTTGTCCAGAATTCTTGAAGAATAAAGATGACAGGTATGCTCTACTGCAGCTTTAATATATGAAATAATTCACACAACCTAAATAACTTTCAACACCTTGTATGACACACTTTAGGAAGAACTTCTAACAAATATGATAACATCCACATTTCTCTTTAAGGTCTTTCCTCTGTCTTACTAATTACTCTCCTAAATAACCCTTAACATTATTTTTACTATTCTCCTAATGTTTCCCGCTAGACCTTTAATCCCCTTTCCAGCTACACTGCATACAACCAGGCCTGTCATCTGCTTCAGTCCTGATCACTCTTGAAAAGTGAGTGTGTGCCCAACATGCCTACCCAGTTAACAGTTTTCATTACTACTATTTTGTGTATTAAACCCGGACTGAGCCATTGAGCCTGAAATAGGTAACTTTGGCTCGGTGTTATACCTGGATAAACAAATTTAAATACATAAATAAGGCTGCATCATCTGCAACAACACAGACTACTAACTTAGCAGCAGTACAAGAAAGAGGAAGAAAAGTTAAAAGCTGAGAATGAAAAGGGCATGAATTAAGACTATACATTTGTATGCTTACTGCAGTCACAGCAGTAGCTGACTTATTTGGTGCCCTGTGCTGCTCCCCAGTTTGGCCCCCCTCAACAATAAGTTGAGGAGCAAAACTAAGGAAAAAAGGCCCCTCTCTTATGTCATCTGTGTCAGGCCTTTACATCTTTCTCAACATAAGTAGCAAAAAAGACCGTTCTTGGCCCTCACGATTACACTTTATAACACCTTGCATCCAGGTTGGCTGCCCCTTTGCACTATCTTAGCTACCCTTTTGACTGCACACTCATTAAATATTGTAAAAATAATCTCAGTCTCAGAGCTTTAGCTAAAAGTAAATCTTTACTGAGTGAAAAAATAACGCCTCCTTAAATTAATTACATTCATTTAGCAATAATTCACAATTGGGTGTGGGTAATGATGGATGGTATCCTTTGATCATGAAGGCCCCCTGATGGTGCATGTTTGTAAATGGTATACATTTAAATAACCAAACAAATCCCGAAATTACAGGAAAAAGCAAAAACTCCATACAGTTAATCATGAGTGAGACAGCATTGGTCTGTAACACACACCATCCTCCTGGTCTATATTACCAGATCAAAAACCCGTTTTAGAGAACACCACAAGACTGACACATATAGCATGAACTACGGTAACGGCAAACGTTCAAAACCACGAAACACGAAATGTCGAAGTGTCATGGTTGGCCCGTCTGCGGTATAGCTCCGTAAGGTAAGTGTGCGATAGTTATGGACCTTAGGGTTAGGGTGCGGGTTAAGGTAAGTGCACAGGTAGTAATGTATGTAAGGTTTAGAGTAGGGTTTGGTTAGTGTATGTATGTGTTTTATTTATTATGTTTGGGTATGTAATATGTAGCACGCGGTAGTGTTGGCTGACTATGACGATTCGAGATTTGAAATTTCATGGTTTAGGGGGTTCGGCATACTTGCGATTCATGCTATACGTGCCGGTCTTGTGGTGTTTGCTGATACAGGTTTTTGATCTGGTAATATAGACCCCATCCTCCAGATGGATTCTCCAGCACTCGACCTGCTAATCAATTCAAACTTAAGTGGATCATAGAACTTCAACCTCCATAGGACACAAAGCCAAACTTCAGTATAAAGTTTCACTCTGATGCTTCATAATAAAACAGAAAAAAGCATAGAAGAATGCAAATTAAGCTTCTATTACTGACCCCTACTTACTGACCCCTACTCCAAAATCACAGCTGTAGTGACTGCACATTGCTGGTTGATGGCTGCATGCCATAATATTATAGTGGCCAGCCTGAATGGAGCAGTTACTCATCTCTTTGTACCTACAACTTCAAAATTATCACTGCTTTCTAATGCTGTAGGAACTCAGCCATACCACCCAGTATTCATAGGAGAATAACAATTTACCCCATGTATTCCAGGTGAAAATTTATGATCACCCATCCAGTGATCAAGACTGGGTTTAAATGTTTGTATGTTTTTCTGATTGTCTTGAACTACAGTGTTTTTTCTGGGTTTAAACATTGCTAGTAAAGTACACTGCTTGCTATACAAGGGAAGCCTATTCCACAAACGGGGAATACAAGTGTTAGGCATGTCACACTGCTTGGTGGTTTTGATATTGCAGCACATGTCCAGGTCCTTAGAGTGGATATTTACTATACTGTTGTTGTTGTTGTTGTGTCTTTCAGCTTATCCCGGTTAGGGGTCGCCACAGCGGAACTCCAGTCCGCTAACGTTTGGTAGTGGATTTTTACATGCCGAGTTACCAGCCCTGATGCACAACCTTCAACGAAGGCACGCTCATTCACACATGCCTCCACACAGAAGACGCTCTAGCTGAGAGTCGAATGGGACAACGTCTTGCTGTGAGGCGACAACGCTACCGCCGGATATTTACTATACTATTTGCTATATTTAGGTGAAGCAGTTCAAAGAGTGCCGAGTCACTCATAGAATGGAAAACTAAGTGAAGCTCACCACTCAAGAGCCTGCATGAGACAGAGTAAAGGAACAGGGTTTAAATCTATTACAGCAATTAATGGCACTGAGTCCTGAAGTTTTATTTATTTATTTATGGGTGAGGAAATGTTGAGTTTTTTTTTTCTATTTGGTTTAAGTGCTTTGCAAGGTACATGCCAAAGGGGGCACTGTATTCAATGATGGGTCTAATAATGGAGAAATAAAGTGGTACCATAACTTCTCTGGATCCTGAGGAGACACTACTAAAGGCAAGTTGTGCAAGACAGGATTTTCTAACCTCCACAGAGACATCGTGGACAAAGAAGAGTCTGTTATCAACAAAGGTACTCAAGTCCCTGATGACAGTGTCAGATTTAAAATGAATGTCATCTATATGGCAAGCAAAAGTAATGCTAGATTTACCAAATGAAACTATAGTACATTCCTTGGCATTGAGGTAAATCTATGGTTAACACACCCAAATATTTGCTATGTTTTGCCCCTGTCAGAGAATATGACTTTCAAAATGGGATTTGATAACTGCCTCCAGTTTGCAGTAATCAGCAAACTTGGTTAGCCATAGACCATTGATACCAGTTTTCACGTTAGGGAATTATACACCAAAGAGGAGGTATCCCAGGACAGCCCACCTGTGAGACACTGCTGGTTAGGAGTTTCTGGTTTGAGAAAACACACCTGGCCTTAATGGAATGCGTTCTGCAAGATATTCAGTTACCTGCCCAGTTAAATGTGTATGGGTTAATGTTAAGTTAAGAAAGCTGGTCAATAATCCCAGAATAAGGGATTGTTTCAAAGGTTCATACTAGGCTAATGACCACCATGATTTTTACAAGCCTAACTATGCAACTTAACCAGTTTTGTCCCACAGTTTCTTAGATGCCTACATAGTGTGGTATGTTAGTAAGGAGGTAGCTAAGGGTTATGGCTGGTGTTATGTGGGGATTAATTTACTTAATGTCGACCTCTGTCCATCAGAGACATGGGGGCCAGACCAAGGCTGAATTTGCAATTTCCAGTCCAATGATCTCACACAGATGGGGAGCTTATTCCTTAGCACGGGTTCCTTTGAGGCACATACTGGTTTATGTCTCAGACAAGCTTCAGGTCCTTGGATCTAGTGTTTCTGGTGTTGTTTGTTTTGCAGATGTGCAAAAGACATATCACAGTTGGATTCAAGGACGCCTTATATGCTAGGCATAGATCACCTCTTAGTAACCTGTAGGAGACTGAGTATAGAGATAAGACCTTAAGATGATCGCTGTGGGACAATGTATTTATACCATGGATTCTTATAGTGAGGAACCTTTGAGATCGTTCAAACTGTTGCAAGTGCCTGGTTAGGTACATGCCAAAGGGGGCACTGGACTCAATGATGGGTCTGATAAGGGCTGAGTAAAGTAGTACTATTACTTCCTTGGATCTGAATGCCATACCCTTGCTTATGCCTTGACCAACATAGAATGACCAACAAGTAGCCAAAATAGTAATAAAATCAAACAGATTACTGTCTACATATGTGCCCAGATCCCTAACTGATGGGTCAACTCTTAGACGTGTTTTATCAATGAAGTAATTAGCTTGGGTAGATGCTTTTCCAAAGGGCATTATAATGTACTTCTTTGCATTGAGTTTTAATCCATGGCTTTCACACCAGTTATTTGTTTGTGTTAGACCCTCTTGTTGCTGTTGTGGGGGAATCTATGATAGCTCCCAATTTAGTCAACTATGAACTTGATGAGCCAGAGACCTTCAACATCAGCCTTAACTTTCGAGAACACATGCCAAACAGGAGTAGGTCCAACACATACACCTGTGGTACTCTGCTGGTGACCATTCTCTTGATGCAGGGTCTCACCGATCCCAACTTCTTGGGTCCTATCTGTGAGCCAGCTGGCAATCAAGGAAGTTATGTAGGAATATATGCCTACTTCTAAGAGTTTGTCAACAATATCCAAGTGTGGTATTACATAAAATGTCTAGACCAGGTCAAGGTAGGCAGTATGCACCGTTTCCCCTCATCCATAGCCATGGTGTCCATCTCAAAGAAGTCTATCATGCTAAGCAGGCAAGACCTTCCCTTAAAGTCAAACTGGAATGGGTCCAGTGTCTGTAGGTTGCCAATGCCCTTGTTGTTTATTGTCATGGTAATTCATTCCATGGCTTTGCATTTTAGATTTCTCAAACTGAAGGGTCTGTAGTTCCTGGGGTCAGTTGATGGTCCACCTTTATGAAGAGGGATGAGCATTGTGGACCTGCATTCACCTGGCACATAACCTGTTTTGAGGCTGTAGTTGAACAGTGTCTCAAGTGGTCCTGCTAAGTCATGTTTTAGGCTATCCAAGAGGCAACAGGGGATATTGTCGGGGCCCAATGAAGTAGTGTGTTTGCGTTTAGCAAACACCTCCAGTACCTGCTACCTGTTGATAGTTTGGGGGGATATGCTAGAAGTGTTTTCACAGGGGTAGTGGGGGGATTGGGGATGAAATTACAGCTAAACTTATAAGCCAGTAGATTTAGGTCACCCTTGTCAGTGAAAGGTATGCCATTTACCATCAGTTCTGCACATGGCTGAGCATTACCTTTATGCTTCCTGACAAAGCTGAAGAAGGCCTAGTGACTATCCTTAGCTTCGAGGCTATCCTGACCTCATAATTGGCCTTAGTTTCTTGTTTAGTTGAAACAGAGAGCTTGCCTCTGTGACAATTGCTCTTTCTGATTTTGGCTATGGTGTTTTTTTATTTTGTTTAGCCTGTTAAGGCAAGGATTCCACCAATGTGGTTTGTTTTTGATGTTAGATCTGGGCTTACTTCTGGTAGGTACAACAGCCTCAGTACAGCTATGTACATGCTTGTACAGGATTTTTGTAAATAAGTCTTCATACATAGCTGTGTTCCCAGGGATCTGGGGAGCCATAACTTTTGACAAACTGTCTCTTAACAGGAAATATACTGAAGCAAACTGCATCTTAAGTGTTATGGGTTTAGTTGGGTTTTCCAGGTTGACTTTTATTTTGAGGGAGACAGCCCATGATGGCGAGTACTAAGTCCAACATGTTTGATCCTCTGGCTGGAGAGTGCACTATCTGGTCCAGAGACTTTGCATTGATAAAGTCCAAGAAACGTTTCTGTGAGTTAGGGCACAGTATATTTCCTAGTCTACACAGGGAGTAGTTAAAGTCTCCTAGAAATAGGGTATTGAGTTTGATGGTGAGTGCCTGTAGTAGGTCTAGGTGAGTGCTGTGAGCTTTGTAAGTCATAAAGATTGACCTGTAGCTGGCCAGGACATGTTAGAGAACCCTGCCTATGGAATCATGGATGTGGATAAACTCTAAGGCATTATCCTGTTTAACCAACCTAGAGTTGTGTTTGCTGCCATCATATATTGAAACACCTCCACCTTTAGCTCCTGTCTGTGCTGCTGTTGGTCAAAATGTGTGGAAGACATGGTAGCCTTCCACTACCAGAATACGTTTTGTGACTTTAAACCAAGTCTCAGTAACATTTTGACATTGCCTAAAAAAGGCTGTAAGGGTATGAATAAAGTTAACCAATATCCAAAAGCACAGGAGGAACAGCTGCAGACCATCCTCGGCAGAGCAAAGTGGTCTTTTAACCATGTCTTCCCATACGGACAGATATTGGACTCCCTTGGAGTGACACCAAAAACTAATCCAATTATTAAAATCAATAATTTTCTGTTCATACAGTGGCATCATCCTTAGTAAAGAATATATCTCTCAACTGTCCAGATTTTCACAGAATGTCCAGAATTCTACCTCATATTTTTGGTCCATTTCTCATAAAAGTTTGCTTTTCTGGCCAACCTTTGGCAAATTGGTGAGGACTAAAGTCTGAAAATATTGATAGACATTTGAGTTTCAGTTTTCATACCCTTCAAAAAAAATCATTCTAATGCAAAACCTGTTATTCTACCAACTTTCTACAATTGTAAGATCAATTTTTAAAAATTGTTCCTATTTTTGGTCCTTTATCTCCCCATTATTTATGGCTTTGTCCAAATTTCTTGCACTATGCGATTGAGAGGTATGTGGTGAAGGTAGAATGCTGCTCAGTGCAATGCATGTGACTGTCTGTGACATATACTCAGAGATCCATAATGACTCTTTTCATGTAGTATAGTGAGGTGCATCTCAGGTCGTTCACACTCTCATGGACTATGATAGAATCATATTGGTACCTGTGGTGCAGTGACCTGAGTGCATGTACCCTAGCTCCAGTTAGACAGCTAACCATTATCTTCTCCTTGTCCATCCTGGTGAGTATTGGTACCTGTGGTGCAGTGACCTGAGTGCATGTACCCTAGCTCCAGATAGGTAACTAACCATTATCTTCTCCTTGTCCATCCTGGTCCTAGCTCCAGATAGGCAACTAACCATTATCTTCTCCTTGTCCATCCTGGTGACAAGAGTACCTGTGTGCTGTACAATAGAATCTCCTATGACAAGTGTGTTGTACAATAAAATTCCCATGACAAGAGTACTAGGTAAAGTGTTTGCTTGCTTTAAGGGTTTTTTTTCTTGGAGTATCATTTACAGTAAGGTTATATGTGGTGTTAGACGTTGCCTTTAGTGACTGCTGAGGGTAGGTGCTGCAGTTTGATGGCACAGGAGGTCTTTGAGTTTTGGAGAGGTTTAAGTGCCTCAACATAAAAAAGTCTGTGTGTGTAGTGATCGGTACGTGTGAAAGATTTTTGCCTCCAAGGAAGTTATGTATGTACATCTCTCACATACTGTTAGTTTCTTTAAGGATTTAAAGGTTGGAGTACATCAGCCAATTGCTACATCGTCTCTGGATCCCCATACCCACCCAGCTGGCCACAGAGACATTATGAAATTTCAAATCCATGTTGTCAGGACCTGTATTAGGGTTGGGCTAGTATGGTGTAAGGTCTTGGTTTTAGAGGGGGTCACCAGAAAAGTGCCTAGGGTAAAGGCTAGATGTTAGATAGTACTCTGATCTTAGTGCTGTTTGACACTATCCATCTGCCCTAAGCTTAGCTCCCCACAAAGACTTTCTGCATTATGGGTTAAAGTCCCAAGTACTACCTTTAGAGGTTTGCTACTGATAAGGGTACTGCTAACCATCACTGAGCGGTGAACAGTTCTGCAAAAACATTACTAATTTAAAGTACACAGAAAAAGCTGAAAACTAACTCCTATGCCCTCTGGCCAATAAACAACTACACTTTAAGCTCCCTGGACTGTCTACCAAGTCAGAGAGACCAGGTTAAAACCTTCTGCCACAAGACTGTGATCCTGGAACTTCTTAATGTAAAAGCACAGCAAAAGTATTTCTCAAGTGAGATTAATACCTAACTAAGTCCCTAAAAAGCCCTATGGCTAATAAAGCAATCTCATTTTAAACCTTTCTGTGTGTTTCCCAGCTTGGACTGACCACGCTACTTTACTACTACCACTAGAACAGCAGTCCAGGTCTTCGTAATGTAAAAACACAGTTTGGTTAACCAAAAGTAAAAAAGGTACCAACTAGCTACAACTGTCACTTTAAACTCCCTTGTGTTTTTCCCGACTCAGACAGAATTGCAGTCCCAGCCTTCTTAATGTAAAATAAAATAACACACTTTGGATAGACAAAAGCAAAAAGGTATCAGAAACAATAAAATAACTATCAATGACAAGTAATTCTCACTTTAAGCCTCCCTGTACGTTTCCCAACTTGGACAGAGCAGGCTACCTTTCTACTGCCATTAGAATTACAGTCCTAGTCTTCTTAATGTAAAAACACACTTTATTTAGCAATAAACGGAAAGGTACCAGAAACAAATCTGACAACTAGCTACAAGTAGTTGCAATGAAACAGCAGGGGACATCATTCCTTTTGTTGGAACTTAATACAGGGACACTAAGTCGATTAAACACCAGAACAAGCACAACAAGGGAAAATGGCTGGACTAACACATGTTTGAATGACAGTGTTCCTATCACCCTGCATGACTGTTTACACAAACCCATTTTGTTTAACGAGCTTCCTCAGTCACAGGTACCTTTTACTATTACTGATAAACTATCGGAATTTGATTACAAATTATTAAAGGTAAGGAAGCTACAAATGGACAATGCCTATTTTATTGAATGTCTAAAATCTAAAGTGGTTCCAAATGGACTTGGGCTGTGGCGTTTTCCCACAGGGCTTATACCAAATTCACCACTACATAAACTTTTAGACTTATTTGGCAGGTATGGTCAAGAAGATATGGACAGCATAGTTAAACATAAAAACAACATGATTAATGAACTAATCACGGACACTGAACATACTGATGAAGATATTCAGCACGATACTCAATTTGGGGTGAATAAATATGAATATGAACGTATTTTTAGAAGTACAGAAAAAAAATAAACACAATTAATGACAGGAAGATAAAGAAGTTGGAAAGGTAAATAAAAGAGTATGCTAATCATTCAGCTTATCCAAAACCTCCCCCTCCCAGTCCTGGGGAGGTCATTTTAATAACAACATCAACTCAGCCACAGAGGTCGAAGATGTCTCTGAAGATGAGGATATTACTGAAAACACAACACCCATTTTTTAGACCCCCATGACCCCCCCCCGAAGAGGTCCAAACAATTGCAAGGCAAATATCAGGGGTAGAATCTACAATGCGTTTATTCAGCAAACAATACCAAAGACCAGAGGGGGTCGAATCAAGTACAAAGAGGGAACTTCAGAAGGCATAACAGAACCAGGAGATATTTCAACCAGCAATGAGTCCGGTACACAAATGTGGTGAAGGAATACTACCACCCTGTGTGAAGGTGACTTTCATGTATATAACTTTTCCATCATGAGTATTGCTCAATATGATTGTGACTTACTCACAAAAGGGCTCACTTTTGTACCTAGCCAAAGGTTGGACATAACTAATAAAACAATACACTAGAAAGTTAAATTTCAGATGTATGTTTAAAAATTAAAACACTAACATGAATCCACTATTTCTAGTACATAAAACCCCCCTTACATAACACTACTCTATGCTTTGAGAAGGTGTGTGATTTAAGAGAATTGTTAAAAAGGAATCAGAAGGTAAGCAATGATACAACTGATACCAACCTATCTGACATACGAGAAAAATAAATTGGATGTATTTAAGAAAAACAACTGTGTGAGAATAATGAAACCTGACAAAGGGGGAAGGCTCATTTTAATGAATATCAATGATTATAACACAAAAATGAGAGATATTCTGCAAACTGCAGTATATGAGAAAGTGTTAGTTAACCAAATGAATAGTGCATATAGGCAAATCAAAAGTAATATCAAAGATTTGTTTATAAACACACAACACCCTAGGACCCCCAGCATTTTTGGGGGTACCAAAGTTGCACAAGGATATAAGACAACCACCTACATATCCAGTAGTTGATGACAGGGGATTTCTTACCCACCCATTGGCAACATTTTTGGACATCAAACTTAAACCCTTTGCCCAGAGGGAAAAGATTATATGCAAAGACTCAAGGAAATTTTTGCACAAAAATAACAATGTTCCATTTAGAATTTCCTACATCTTTATCACCATACATGTAAAAGACTTGTACTCAGTTATACCACATAAGGTGGGGGAAAGAGTGGTTTACTGAATACCTCTTTGAAAAGGGTGTGAGACAAGAGCATATAAATTTGTATGAACCGTTATTGGAAATGGTGCTTCAGAATAATTTCATCTCCTTTGAACAGAAGATCTAGTTGCAAAAAGGAGGAGTGGCTATGGCGTCCTCCTGTGGTGGCCTGTTTGCAAACATAGTAATGCTGCAACGTGAAAGAAAATATTTGTTCAACACACATTTTGAAAAATATTTTATATTCTATGCCGTCTTTTTGGACAATACAATGTTCATTATATGGGGATTCTAAAGAATAGATAGTGAATTTATCAAGTACATAAATAAGACAACACAATTTCTCAAGTTCACGCACTCCATTAAAGATGAACATACAGCTTACTTAAATGTTTGGTTACAAAAAGATGTCATAAATCAGAGATTCACATCTGTAATAATCAGAAAAGAAACATATTCTAACAACTTCTTGCATTATTCAAGTGCACATCCCAACAGGCAAAAACATGCCATAGTCAAAGGGCAGTTTGTTAGAGCTGCCAGGATGACAACAGACATGGAAGCTTTTTGGGACGAGTGCATTCAGCTTAGGAATATGTTTTCATACAGAGGTCATCCCTTAAATTTAATCAATGAATTAATAATGATAATAATGAACATTATGTCCCAATTTTAGGGAAACATAATGAAGCTAGTGAAGATACGAATATAACTACACCATCTGCTAGCAATACAGTGATGTAAACAGAAGAACAATACAAATGCTCCCTTATTACAGCATTTACTGATAGCCATTATGCAAAAAGAAAAATATATGGAAAAGAATTGGGCCATCTTGTACAATGATAAAGACATCAGGGAGCTTACAGGTGAAAAACCTTGTGTTGTTTACAGGAAAGGTGCTAACCTGGAAAACATTTTTGAACAAAAATGCATACGGGATGAATAGGCATGTTTGTGAAAATGTGGTTGTTGCATATTAAGTATATACTTGAGGGTAGATTTTTCATCATAAACAACAAGGTTATCATACAGCATAAATTGAACTGCCATTCTGATAAAGTGGTTTACTGTATGCACTTTATGTAAGTGTTTCTATGTCTGTAAAACCAAAAGAAATTTAAAGGGCAGAATATATGAGCACCTATGTCACACAAGAATTGGGAAGGAAATAAGTGCTCTAAACAAATGTTGCAGAAAAAACAAGACACAGTTTTACATTGTGTGTATTGGAAAATAAAATAATAAATAAATACAAGGGGAGGTGCTTGGACATGAAGACTAGAGCACTCTGAAGTATACTGGCAACTTAAACTGAATGCTACTAACTGGCCAAGATTAAATGATTCCATCTCTCTTTCCAGCTTGCTAAAACTAAAAGCTTTAGAAAGACAGGTAATGGGCCTACAGTAACAACAATAAGTTATAGAAGAAAAGCAGAAATGTATTTTACATGCTTTAATGTACTGGCCCTTTAAATGACAGCTCATTCATTCTGGAGGCTTAGCAATCACAAGTGATGATGTAATTTTAAATAATGTGTTTATAAAAGAAGTTGAGTGAATGTGTAAAGTATCTGATGAAGGTTTTCACTTATGAAATATGAAAATCACTTTACCTTTTGAATTGGCATTTTGAACCCTTTTGAACAGGTTATTTTGACCATTCTGAACTGCTTTTAGAAATTGTAAAGACATTAAAAGCCTGAATTTTATTTGTCAGCGTTTGGACCTTTTTTTTAGCTATGCTTACACCTGTTACCAGAGGTTCCTGTTTGCTTTTGTGTCTACAATTAATTACAAGACATTTCAAAAGCAGGCAAACCAACAATAAGGAACACACACACTTTAAGGCAATTTCAGAGTACACTAACAGTCTAAGGGATTTAGCAATGTCCTGGTTGGCAATAGGGACTGTATGTCCGTTATGAGTTGCTTTCCAGGTTCTTTCAAAATCTTAACCAGTTTGAGCAGGCATCACTTGCCCTTTACAAAGCCAAACCAGTGTGGATCAAGGGATACAAGGTCAGGGATACAGTTGTTTACTGGTTCATGCTGTAATATATTCTACAACACTGCAAATAATATTATTACGATTAATAGGAATATAATTCCCAGGGTCAGTACAGGGGCCATCATACCTCTCAACTGTACAGTTTTTTGCAGAATGTCCAGATTTTTGCCTCATATTTTTGGTTTGGTTCTCATAAAATTGTGGTTTTCTGGCAAATCATTGAGAGTTGAAGAAACAAAATGACAGCCATTTCAGTTTCAGACTGTATACCCTCCAGAAAAGTCATACTAAAGCAAAACCTGCTGTTCTATCTACTTTCTAAGTTTGTAACAACAATATTTAAAAAATGCACCTATTTGTGGGCCTTTGTACCCCATTATTTATTGCTTTGTCCATATTTCTTGCTATAACAGGTTGAGAAGTATGAAGGCCTCCTATATGGAAGGGCATCAACAGCAGTTCATCACATATCAGGTATACAACTAGTGCAGAGAATCTGGTTGAAAAGTTTATGGAGGGGGTTGTGTCATATGAGACATGGTCCTTCTCAGCAAACATCCATGGATTTTGCCAAGATCAAAGGGGGGGGGGGGGGGGGGTATTCTGAAACTGGAACAGAATTTTGTAAGAAAGAATTAGCAAAGTCCCTGGGGCTACAGAAACGGGTACCATTAGAGATAAATTCAGCATATAAATGGTAACTTCTAAGCTCCCTAATATAGCTGAAGAAAGCCTTGTGGTTGACTATTTAAATAGCTGCAACCATTCATAGTTGACTTTGTATTTCCTAATGTTAAGTTTGAAAGACATAACTTACAATTTTTAAATCTCTTTTACAATTACAAAGCAGATATCTTTTGGAGATGGACAAGAGTTTTTTTTTTTTTACTAGTCTAGTACCATATGGGTTGCATTTTATACATGCCAATTTGCTTACATTGGACTGGTACAGATAACTCGACAGGTATATAAAAGAAGAGAGAAAAATCAGAGTAGCAGGCGGCACCTATACCACCTGTGATTAATAAAATATCAAACAGTAACAGGTTTTGGATCAGTCCCTTAAGTGTTTATTAGAGGCTGCAGAGCAAGTCTTCAGGGAGAAGGTCAAGTCTGACTAAGGAGGGTGGTAACAAGTGGGATGATACAATGGGGGGAACATTTGTTATAACAAGTTTAAGAAGATTAACACATCAGAATGGCAGGGGATAATATGGTCAAATTTATTAGCATTTATTAAGTCCAGAAATATGTGGGCCTATATGCTGCTAGTAGTACATTTACTAGTGTGGATTGTTCAATTTACCCATAAGAAGGGAATTTGATTCAATGATTAACTATTCATACTGGTTATGGTATTCATCATGCTCTGAAAGGGTCATAGATGGTGTTATATAATTGACTATATGGTCACAAATTAATATTAATACACTCAACATATTCTAGAAAAGACGGAGCACTATCACTACATTGGAAATACGTTTCTGTAACTGCCAAAGTGATGATGTCTTTGAGAGTAAGGAATGCCTCAAGTTCGGAGACTTTGTTGATTAATGTCCTGACTTTCAGCAGTTCTAGCTCAATATCTAGATTGGAGTTTGTTGTGTCAGGTTGTCCATCAGATGAACTTTGCCTAAAAGGAACTATGGGGTAGCAAATGCTTTAGACATGAGTATGGAAACAGTGAAATATGCAGGCCATCCTTGGCAAAAAAGGCAAAATCTGTTGACCATCTCATCCCAGACAGACACACGCAAGCAATGGATCCCCCTAGAATGACATCAGTTTATTAGCCCATTAATTTATCCTTGAAATTAGGCTTCATTCTTGATGAAAGTAAAATGCTACTCAATGCCAGCTTCTTGCCTTTATAAAGACTTCAGCAGAAAGTTCAACAGTGTCTCTGATCATCTCCCCTGGAATGCCTACAATTGTTTACCCCCACAGAAGTAACAAGATCATAATCATATCTGGGGGAGGTATGGGGACCTAAGGACCCTAGTGACATTGCTAATCTTTTTTATTTTGGCTTACCACCACTGACCTCAAGCTAACTCAGTCCCATCACCCCACATCTTAGCTCACTGAACTCTGGTGCCTCCCCACTGTGACCCCTGTAAAGAGAGGGTTTCCTGAATGGGAAATTTCACACATACCTCTAAAAACTATGTGAGGCAACAGGGCACAGAGACTGGAAGAGGGTAGATCAGGCAGCTATCATAATGTAGCTTCCATCTTCTTTGGTATGCAATTGCAGGGAAACCCCTAATCTTAAACCCAGTGTGTATACTACAGTACTTGCTCTGCAGGACACATCCCTTCCCTGTCAGTGCTGTGATGAATCGTTCTGGTATGCCCACTGTACCCAACCATCACTGTCAGGATGGGTAAGCTACAAGGAGAATCTTGAGCACACACCTCCTCAATAAATCAAGTGCAAATATGTTGGTTAAGGATGAGGCTAAAGCATGCTGAGACTCCATGGTGACAGGCAGCGTTTTTTTTTCCATATTAGTTAACATCACAGATAATAGCTAAAACAATACACACAGTATAGCTGTAAAATCAGTGCAAAACAGTGAGGTTGAGTGCAATTAGTGTACAGCCAACTTAGTTACAGTGGGAGTTGGGGGGTCAATTCTTAGTGAAATTTTATCTGTGGAAAATTGGATATACCCAGAGTTATGTGTGGGCACTCTATATTATCAAGCTACAGAACACGAGTGGGCAAATGATTTTAAAAAGTTTAATGGGAGTAGCTTCAAAAAATTAAGTCAGCAGGAGCACTGTGCAGTCCCTACAACTATGACTCATTCCAGCATACCGCATAAAAGAACGGCATATCAGAGTGATTCATCACAGCACTGACGGAGATGGGATGTGTCCTGCAGCACAAGTACTGTTATTACATACACTGGGTCTAAGATTAGGGGTTTCTCTGCAATTGCATACCAACGAAGATGGAAGGGGAGATCCCCAACAAGAAACATTACATTGCATATTACTGGTGTTGAGCAGGAGATCTCTTTGAACAACAGACATTCAAATTGTAAAAAAGATGGTACAGTTCCTCTAGCAGCAATCAGTGAATGAACTTCAGGTGTTTAGTCCTCAGCACTTTATACATATCACGACTGGAATTACACAACTAAATTAAAATGGAATATTAAACAGTGAAAATCAATTTTCTAAACTGAAACTATGCCCTAAGGCGAATACTTATGAAAACCTAAAAACAATGTAAATTAATTAAATAACACAAACAAAATATATTATTCCACTGAGTGCAGTAAAATGGAATGGAAATGAATGTTCTTAAAATGCTCAAAGACAAAGTATTTACCAATGTTCAAAGCATATAATGACAAGTCCAAACGCATAACCTTTACTAAGTGGTTACACTCCCAATAAATTCAAATCTAAAGCCCAAAACGTGAGATAAATCCACTGCAAGCTTACTGTCATGCTGATAAAGCCTTTGAACTCTGTACATACAAAATAATAAACCAAATACCTGGCAAAGCTTCAAACAGTTGTACAACAATTCTAGATTTCCACTGAGCAGAATGGCAGCAAACAGCATAGTGCAAATGGCAATCCAAATAATATGAATCCTCAATCAAATTCAACAAGCATTACATTATACAGTAGAAGAGGTAGAAAGGGACAGCAAGCATTAACTAAAACATTAAGGATGCCTAAAGCAAATAGCAGAGCTTTAAATGAAGATGAAGATTGAGAAGGACCCCAAGCACAAGAATTCATGCAGATTAGATGGGGGCATGTGATTTGTAGGTATCAATATACAACAACCTCACTCGCCACCACTGTGGAAATCAACTGTATTCAGTGCTTATGACGGACAACACTATATGACAAAGTCTGTAGCATACCTACTTCACACAATGCAGCTGCCTGTATTACATCATTTTTTGTTACCTCCCTTGCATCCAGCTGCACCATTATCTCCTGTTTTAGGGGTGTGGCAACTAGGCACAGTAAGAACATTCGTACCTCATCATGAAGGGCCCCAAAAAAGAACAAGAAGTAGTACACCAACACTGTCTGGCCCAATGAAACCTTTTCTGCAACAGGTTTCTTTCCATAGCACACTTTTTCTCATGGAGTGTGTGGCAAAGGGAGAGAAGTGGGACTGGGAAGATGAGTACAGTCCTACTTTGTATGCCTTGTGGAGATTACTGTCCATAGCCATATGTGATAGTCAGCCACACAGGACAGTGGAAGGGACAGAAAACTCCTCCCTGCCTCTGGGACTGCAGTTTTCCTGACATTGGTGATTTTTGGGAAGCTAAGGTGGATTTGTTAACTCCTATATGAAAATTAGAAATGGCAGTTAGTTGTACTTTAACAGTGAATCAGCACCTTCATTAAAGACTATAACCAGAAACTCAAGAACTATGTATTGGTGCTAAAAAATGATGAATGTGTTTTTGCTGCACCCAAAAAAATCTCTTCCACTTACTTTTGTAAATTTTCCTAGCAGAAGCTTTATGGGAAGATAAAAGTAAATGACAGACAGATGAGGAGAATCTAGGTTGTCTGGTTTTCAATGGAAGTGGAGAAACCATGTGGACAGCTTTAGGCCTTAAATGTGCAGGTGAATCAGGTCTGTTGGGTGAAACAAGAGCTCTGGAATTGGATCTAGAATCCATGGACGGTGAACTAGATGAGGCCAAAGAAAGAAGAACCAAATCTGATGAGACCAATAAGGGACAATTATAATGACTTTGTTCTTCAATTAAGATGCTTTCTGAAACAATTTGGGGATTAAGAGGGTTGGAGGATACTTACTGAAGAGACCAGGTGGCCAATCATGGAGGAGATCATCTGTCGGTGATGCCCCTACTGGGGGTAATCAGGGCAAAGAATCTGTTGCACTTACTGTTGAGGGGCGATGCAGAGAGATCACAGCAAAGTTGGCCCCACTGGTGGAATAGGTTGGCCCCGCTAGTGGAATATTTTTTCTCGCAACTCTCATGTTGAGAGATCACTTGTGAGGTTACAAAATAAACCTGCTCAACTTGTCTGCTATTACGTTGCATTTCCCCAGAATGTGTGTTACTATCAGAAATCAAGTGAATGAGATCGCCCATTGCCACACACACAGCTTCTCAACACAAGGGGTAAGATTTCATCCCTCCTTGTTTTTTGATATACCATACCACTGACATATTGTCCGTTTGAAATGCAATAGTTCTAGAAGGGAGAAGAGTCTTGAACGGCCTGCATTGCTAAGAGTACTGCTCTCATTTCCAAGACACTGATACACGTTTTGGCCTCTTTGGCAGACTATGTGCTTTGGACAGACTTTCCTAAAATGTGTCCCCACCCAATTTGGGAAGTGTCTGTGGTCTCTATGGCTTTGGGCTCAGGAAGAATCAGCCTTTTAATACCAATCTGATTGAATCCACCATGAAAGGTACTTTTTGCATGCCTGAATAATACTGAATTAGGTGGACATGGGTTGATGTAGATAAGGTCCCTTGAAGAATTCTCATATGGTATCTTGCTAGCAAACTAGAATAAACACAGCAGACATTGAACCCAAGGCCTGTAGACTTAAGCAAGTCAATACAGAAGAATTCTAAATTATCTTTTTGACTTGAAATCGAATAGTTTGCACCCTTGGTAAGGAAAGGGAGGCTGTCAATGATACTGTGTTGAACAAGGCCCCTAAGAACTCGCGTTTATAGCTAGTTATCGAAAGATTGAAATGGCGAACGCTATTTCATCGGCCCCAAAACATCTAAACATGAATATGTCGAACATTCAGAACAGCTAATTTTTTCCCATGGAAAAAATTTGCTGCTCCGAAACACATACACACAACACAAGCACATCAAACAAACAACAACCACACACATACACTTAAATTCCTACATCTAATGCTACACTAAACTAAACATACACTACTATCTACCCACTTACCTTAACCCAAACCCTAACCCTAAGGTCCGTCACTATCACACACGCACCTAACCTGCGCCCTAACTCACTTAACCCGCCCAACCCCAACATATAAACAATCGCACACTTACCTGAACCCAACCCATAACATTCCACCACAGTGCTAAGAACAGCAAAGCCACAGAAATGTGGCAGCTTCACTATTCTTAGTGTTCGCTGAATAGTGTTCAATATCAGAACATTCGAAGTTTTAATACTTCGATGTTCTGATATAGACCCTATGAACTCTAATGTCGGAGATGTTTCTAACTGAGATTTGTTGTAGTTAATGGTAATTCCTAGATGACAACAAATCTGGAGTACATAGTCTCGTGCTTTTATCAGAAAATGCCTAGTCGGAGTGGTTATGAGCCAGTCATCCAAGTACAGAAACACCCAGAATCCCTGCAGTCTTAAGTGAGCTGCTACTACTGCCATGCATTTGGTGAATACCCTAGGGGCTGTGCTGAGGCCAAATGGCAGTGTTCTGAATTGGTAATGATTGGCTAACAGCCAGAAGCATAGGTATCTTCTGGATTGTCTGTTCATTTTTATGTGATAGTATGCATCCTGAAGATCTATTGAGCATATCCAGTCTGCCTTGTGCAGAATGGCAAAATGGACTGAACTGTGACCATCCCGAACTTTGTACACTGAACAAATTTCTTCAGACTGATGACATCCAAACTTGGTCTCCAGTCCCCTGTTTTCTTTGGCACTACAAAAAATATTGAGTAAGTTCTGGATTCTATCTGGTCTGGAGGGACCTCTTGGATGACTCTTTCTCTCAGCTTTTTTTTGTTTATAAAGCTGCTGCTTTCCTCTGATGGACTGGAACATCAGAAATTTTGTTTAATGTTAAAAAAAGAGAGTAGGGAAAAGGGAATTATATAACCTCTATAAATAATCCTCTGCACCCATATATCTTTTGTAATGTCTAGCCAGGCTCTCTAGTGCAGAGATAGAGGACACCCAACTGCCTCCAGAGGTGGACATTCGGGCTTCCTTTCAGGACAACTGACAGTGTCTGTCAAAGAAGGAATCTCTATACCACTAGGCTCTGCTGCACAGGTGATGTCTTCTGCTGAATTCCCCCCAATTCCCCTGGGGGACCTATCTCCATGCATCTTGGAAAGGAACACGGGACTTTTTGAACCACATTTTTTGACCACCTCACTGATTCGTAAAGAAGGTCCTTTGAGGAGTCGAAAAATGTACGCCCACTGCAGACAGGGTCTTGCCATCTTCCTCACACCTAGAGTGTGTGTCCTTTATGGGCAAAACAAAGGGTACGCTGATGAAGGAGAACTTGAGGGGCTCCACAAAAATCACACAAGTGCTTCCAGGCATGCCTTCTAATGGAAATGCCTGAAACCACCACCTTTGAGGTACCTTCAGCTGCATGTGAAATGAGCCTCAAGAACGAATTTGTGATTAGACTGAAGAACAGCCAGCTGTCAGGCAATACAGCTCTGTGCCTCAGAAGTATTGGTCTCAGAGAGGGATTTGGAGAGTTCTTTAATCAAATCCCTCTGCAATCTAGTAAGACTGCCAAACAGTTCAGCGACCTGCGTACAAAGGTCACTGAAGCATACACACAATTCCCAAATCTATCCAATGCCCTGAACTCCCTGTTAGGAAGCTGCACACATTAACTCTGTTCTTCAAGATCTTTTTCAGAGCTGCAGCTATGACCATGGCATCTACTGGTACTCCCTTTCTCCAAAACTCTCCTTTTTGGCAGTGCCAGGATCCTGTCTGGTCTCTTGGGGATTGGTTCAACAGAGTCTGGCTCCTTCCATGCCCCCCTAGAGATAAAATCAATGAGCTCGTCAGTGGGCAAAGTCACCCAGGAGGTAGATAGGCCAGACCCAAAGGTTTCCAGGAATACAGATTCCTCTTGGGAAGGGTCATCAGTAGACCAACCACCCCTTTTGTTTGAGGATTTCCAGGATGTCTCTAAAGGAAATGTCATCAGGTGATGATCTTGAAGACCCTTCCCTTTATCAAAAATCAGTGTCTAAGTGCCTCCTCTTGCAGTTTCTCTTCCTAGGGACTTCTTTGGTGGGATGTTCCAGAGAAATATCTGAAGAAATATATACACCCTGCTGGGTAGCCTGGAGACTTTGGGCTGGCTGTCCCTGTGGAGTAGAGTAAGGAGGCTCAAGGCACAAAGACATATGGGATCCACAGGGCAGATCCAAAGGGGGTGGGACCAACCGTTCTCCAGAAACAGAGAATACTCTCTCCATCATCTCAAAGGCAGAGTGCTCTGTGGAGAATTAAGTTGATGGAGCCGAAATAACATCCTTCTGGCCATCAGCTGGTGTTTACTGGGAAGCAGTCTGCAGCAAAAGTATGGGCTGAGCTGTCCAATGCTGAAGCTCTGAGGGGCAGAGACAGCTCTGAAAACTTCAGATTTGACTCCAACACCTCGGATCCAACAATGATACTTTGGCTCCAAGAGTCGTCCGGCTCGGACACGCTCAGAGCCAGTGCACTCATAGAATGTATTGAAGAAGATGTGACAATCTTCGGATCTGACAGACTGTACCCAGAAGACTCGGATTTAAGGGCCCCAAAACCACTGGTCGGATTGGAGAAGGAGCTGAGATGGGCAATGTAGTACTAATTAAGGTGTCTGGACCAGAAGGGGTAGGAGCCAGGAGAACCCCCATCTGATTGAGAGAAACTTCCTCATCATCCTATACATGTCAGCTTCTGACAGGTTCCTGGAAGAAAAAGACAAGGATGAGGCCACTGAAGGGGACCTGGAATGTTAGTGTCCCGACAAAAAAGGGGATGGCACTTGGGAAGAGACCAGATCTACAACAGATGCATACCCAAGTCAGAGGTAAATGTTTCAGATTCGATGAAGTGGATCGGACATCTGACACTGACGGATCCAAAGAATTAGTCTTCAGACCTGACCTTTTTGAAATTTTATGAGCAGGCTCAGTGGTCGGATCAGAGGAGAAAGTGAAGGATCCAGATGGCTCAGAGTGGGGATCCAGACAGATCCAACAGCCTTTTCATGGGCTCTTTTTTGTCAGGTTTGCAGGGTTGAGCTCCAGACAGTGATTCCGAGAAGGTCATAGGAAGAAGTCCTTTCAGAATGAGTTTATTTTTGAGGTCTACCAAAGCATGGGGGTTAAAAGCTTTGTAGACCTCACAGTGTACTTTTAAATGAGCAGGGCCCAAGCGATAGACACACAAATCATGTGCATCAGAAAGTGGAATCTTGTGCCCATACTACTTGGACAGCCATGTTAACGTTTTATCTAATATGTAGATTAAAGAAGAAACCTTTTTTTTGGAGAAAGGTAATCAAGAGAAGGGGAAGGGCAAATACCAACAAAGGTAGTTAAATTTATACTACAATAGTACAGGATAATGGAGGATGTATAATATGAAATTTGCAAAAGGCAAGGACAGACAAATAATTAAGGCATTTAACTAATGCTCGAAAGCTCACAACAATCATGTCCATAAGCGAAGGCAGCAAACGAGATCTGAGGTATGTTAGAGGACTAGAGAATTATGGGTAAGGGAGGAGCTGGAGAGTTCCAGCAGCCAGTGGCCAAGTCAGATTTGAGGGTCAGATCCAAACCCAACTGTTGAAGAAGAATGAAAATTGACAACATCAGATCAACTGTTACATCTCATTATCCAGCTCTCACTGGAACCTAATCATACAACATTATGTAGATAATAGCTGCCTGCTCCGACTGTGGAGCATAAACTCACTTCTCAAGTCTGTCCACTTGCCTTGGAATCCATACCAGTGGGATGGACTCGGGTCTCTTTCGGACTGGAGCCCTGACTACTGAATCAGGATGGAGGTCTCCAACCAACAGTTCAAATCTGTTAACAAGTCAGAGGATCCCATCTGTTTTTCTTGGAATAGGGGTCTAAGTATCTGGGCTGTTCAATGTTGCATTGAAAGCAACTATAAAATGTCATTTCGTCTGAGAACCATCCAAGATGATGTCTAAAGGAAGGCCTTCGGGAAAGTTGTACATGGAGGGGAAACAGAGTCCTTCTTGTCATCAACATCAGGCAGGGGTGAGTCAATGTGCTTTCTCTTGCATATGTGTGCCCTGCCAACTCTCAAAAAGAACAGGTTTGAGAACAAAAAAAAAAAAGAAAAAAAAAAGATTTTGATAGAAGTCTTGGAATATACTGTCCTGCTTGGAGATGGGTAAGAGGGATGACAACTGGCTCAAACATCAGACAAAGAAACACCTACAGACTGGGGCACATGCCATTATTAACATGAAAAGAAAGTCTCTCGCAGTGAATGCCCCCCTGCTTCCACCTAGGAGTCCCAATAAAATGAGTGGTGCTGCGACTTTTACTTTTGAATGTACTGTAGCCACCATCCCTTGCACAGTAGCTCCTTAAGGATGTTTTGCAGCTATGGCAGCATGCCTGCTCTTCTAAGGAGAGTACTAAACCTGCACTGGTTGCTCGCGTGACCACAATTTCAAAGTAGCTTCACACCACATGGGGGATACTGACCTGCTATTAACTCAGGCACTGGCTTTTTTTTTTTGAGGGTCTAGAGCAATGCTGTTATACATATATATGTAAGTTACTGGTGTTCCTTCTCTTTGTGACACTGCTTTTATGGATCATACACATTTCATTACTGGTTAAAAAAATGCCCAAATGTTTTGATATCTTTTAGCCAGCAGCAATCTGTATGCAAAATAAAGTTAGGAATAGGAGGTTACTCCCACTGTGTGATCTGAAAATGCAACCCATGTCAAATGCACTCAACATGCAAACTGTGCAAAGTGAAAGCAGTGTTTTACTGCTTTCCAAACCTAATAAATTCCTATTTTCTCAGGAACCAGACAATTATTATAACCACCCTGTTTCCATCTCTCACCCTAGATATACTACACTAAAAATACATGTACATAAATTACACAAATACTCCTTAAAGTTGTCTTATTCTGTGCAAAACATTTTACAAGCACATATCTATTTCTATTAGAAAACGTTTGTCCAACATAAAAACAAACAGAAGCATGGCCTCATGGTCAAAGGTTACAATACAGCAAAATGCCTTATCTTGTCAGCAGTTCAGGATGGCTTTTTCATGGCAATGAGAAAGATATTATGAAACTCTCCAGTAGTTTAATTTCCACTTGCAGTTAGCTTCTCAAAAACATCACCTAAAATGTTGTCACTCTAAACTGATTAAACAAACAATAAAAATAGATCAAGGGGAAAAAAGAAACGTACTGCAGCCCTTTTCTCAAATATGGCACACCATATTCACTGTTATCAAGGTTATGTGCTACTACAAATGAGAAAAGCAAAGTTCAAAAACGGACTGAAATGCAAATCACTCAACTAGATCATGGCTTGCACACGTTGCACTATAAAACTGCAAAATGTTTGATGTGAAGTATTATAAATTTTGGCAACAGTACCAGTCAGTTTAAAGCTTTTTCTGTACCATTTTTTATAAGACTAAGAAAACTCTACCACCATTCCAAAGTTAATAAAAATATTGGTCTTGCTAAGGAAGACAGCGAAAAGGGAAAAAAAAAATAATAAAAATCCATCATATTCCATTAAGGTTCTTTAGACAGTTTGAAAAACTTTTGCTATTCTGCATCTTGGGCAAACACAAAAACATGCATTACTACTTTCTCTCTAGTAATATAACTGTAATAGATGGAGCATCTTTATTACACTCCAAAAGTCTTGTTGAAACAAAGTATTGCTGTATAATCCCTGCTATGACAGCTTAGTCACTTACTGTGAAATAAGGGTTAATGAGAAGAACATCATATATAAAAAAATGGACATTACAAGAATTAGTCCTAAATAACCAAATGAATCCAGAGGAATACCAGTTTCTTACTGTAAAAAATAATAGAACTCCAACAATCTTTGGTATTCCCAAAATACACAAAGATTTGATAGACCCTCCCCTGAGACCAATAGTGGACGCTAGAGCATCAAAAACCTGCCCCATTGCTAGATTCACAAATTCACAACTGAAAGATGTATTTGGAGGAAAAAACATGGATTCTAAAGGACTCATGGGATTTCCTAAGTAAAATATCCAAAGAGATGTATACAGATAATTTAATATTTGTTACAACTGACATCAAGGATTTATTTATGTTATACCACACGATCTAGGATTGGACTGGTTTTATACATACTTAAGTCAGTGGTCTAGGACATGACAGAATACTTACCATCAGAACCTTAATGGAACTTGCTTTGGATAGCAACATCATTATTTTTGAAAAACAACTGTTTAAACAAAGCAAAGGGTTAGCTATGGGGGCAGCTTGTGCCACCATATTTGCAAACATCGTACTAGCATTTTGGGAGACAGAGTATGTACTGAATAGTCCTTTTTCAGGTAAATGTACATATTATGGTCGTTACCTTGACAATATTATTATTATTTGGAAAGGTAACGAGGTAGAGTTGGAAAGATTTATAAAATACATTAATGAGACCACAAATTTCCTAAAATTTCCTACCACTAGGGACATGGACCAAGTGAGTTACGTGGATATTTGTATCCTGAAAGACAGGCAAGAAAAGGGGGTTCATTCTACAATTTACAGGAAATCAACTTATTCAAACAGTTTACTGCACTTTGACAGTTGGCACCCTCTACATCAAAAAAGTCCCTTGTCAAGGATCAAGGGGTCAGACTGGCCAGGATGATTACTGGGAATGAAGAATTTCAAAAACAAATTGGTATTTTAAAGAACATGTTAACCAGGAGAGGGCACAACTTAGACTTTTTGAATGAGATTTTTCAAGAAGTTACTAATAAGATAAATAATGGACAGTATTTTCCTGTTCTAGGTACAGCACACAACTTTAATGTAAGTAATCATACAAAAGAGGGGCAAGAATACAACAAAGCCATTGCCTTAACTTACAATAATCAGTTTATAGGACTGAGGGACATGGATTTGTCATAACTGGAGCATATTTGGTATTGATAAAGAATATACCAACATCATGGGAACAGTTCCAAAAATTATATACAGGAAAGATGCTAACTTAAAAACCCTGATAGAAAGAGAAATTACACAGTTAAGATTAAGGGAAGCATGTCTAGGTGTGTATATTGCTCTCAATGTAAATATATGCTGGAAACGGACATTATTTATATTCCCAAAATTGGTAGGTATACTCTATCTAAGAAATGTAACTGTAACAGTAAGGTGGTGGTTTACCTAGCTTTATCCACAGAATGTCCATGTTTTTACATTGGAAAAACTGTCAATGCAATTAGGACTAGAGTATACCAGCACTATCGAGACATTTATAATAAGGACAATAAAAATGTTTTAGCTACACGTTTCTGCCAATGAAGGGCATGGCTTTAACTTCATTGCCATTGATCAAGTAATTCTGGGGTATAGAGGAGGACCACTAAATTATTATTTACAATACAAGGAACTAAAGTGGCAGGTACATATCCTGGGTTAAATAGCTCTATATCTATCAGCTCTATTCTCTGATTAAAAGCTGATTTTTTTATGACATGAACATTGATGCAATAAGATTTATATTTTAATATTGTTTTACTATAGCTTAAGTGATTTGCAATTTAATTTATGTAATATGCCATGAGTAGTCAGTTAAATATTTTTACTGTAACTGGGAAGAATTTTAGTAACCATGTCGTTTTAAGAGGCAATTAGTGACATAATGACTTGATTAATTAATGATGGAGGATATAAAAAGGTTGGGTAGTGTGACTAGAGTGTATTCTTATGAAGTTTCTTATTTACTGAAACGAAAGCACTAAATAAACTTTTTGTGGATTGGTTTCTGGTTCCGGTTTGCTTTTTCAACAGTTTGCGTGGATTTACGAAGTTGCATAATTAAAAAAAAAAAAAATCTGCCAGACCAGCTGGGAATGGTGAGGGACAGATAGCTATGCCCTGAGAACTCTGTCTTCATAAACTGATAGGACTTTGCAGACAGCATGTGATCAGCTCAGCGGATGTAACTTTTCCAAGCTACATAGCACACAAGTACCTCCCCTTCCAACAATACCCAAAGTCTCTCCTCCACTTTCAAGTTTTTGACCAAGCTGAAAAAGCAAGAGATTATGATAAACCTTTCTCTGCCATAACAAGGTAACAGAAAGAGGGAGAGTTGATTAAGGAACCGAATTCTCAAAAAAGATGTAGCATTGTGGTAAGTTCATAACTTGTATATCTACCATGGAGATTCTTAACCTACAGTATGGAGTCCATAGTTCAGACACCTAGATGGCTACTTTGGGAAAACTGATGTATTAATACTGTGGCCCAAACAAGGTCTAATTACAAAGTTTTGCATTCTGCCAACCTAGAACACCTAAGCAAGGCTAAGTATAAATCTACCCCTAACAGAGACCCTGTTGTCACTCCACTGTGAAGGCCTCCTTGAATCACAGTGTTCCAAGTGTTCAGTTTACCAGGTGTCACCACAAAAAGCAGGAATTCAGGCAAATTACACAGGTGCCATACAGACCTCAAAATACCAGAGAAATGTAAGGTAATACATATAAGAGGACAGTCTGTACTGCTCCATCTAGCACAGATGTGGATTCAGCTCATGTTTGAGAAGGCACCCATCTTAAAAAGGTATGGAATTCAAAGTAAGGCCATATTATAGTAAGAAACTGTCACCTAGTTTCAGTCTGAATAAAGCACAATTGATAGTTTTGCAGTTGCTCTAAGGGACCACTCTCCAGAAAAGCACTGTCCATCTATTTCAGTCTAACAAAGTACAACTCCCTAAGGAAACACCATACTGCTTGGAAGGAAAGGCAGACATTTTTTTGTGAATTGCAAGGTGATAAGGCCTAAGGACTAACCTGAAAAATCTCTGCAAGATATCAGTGCTCACCAAGAGAACAACTGAACTGCCATCTATCTACCTCAGTATGCAGAAGAAAGGCATTCCATGGGGATAGTTCATGAGGTTGAATCACTTATCTAAATCCATCAAGGTAAAAACAAATCCGTAAAATGTCAGCGACATGTCTAGTTACACAAGGTGTAAAGTTTTGTATATGTGTATAACAAAAGTCTCGACATAAAAAGGATCCAACTAAAAATACTTCAAAAGGATATTACTATACTCACATAGTCACTGCTACTGCTTTCTATAATGGGTCAGGGAATCTAAAGCCCATATCACTATGCCACTTGCCTACGATGACTTCAACACCCAGACAAAGAAAATGTAAAGAGATGCTAGCAGCAGACATGTAAAGAGATGCTAGCAGCAGACACCAGTGGAATTACCTAGGGTCTATATTATATCCTCGAATGTACAGAATGTCGACAACCTTTACAGCAACACATATGTGTCGAACAACCACATCATCAATTTCTTTCCAAGGGAAAGAAACTGGTTGGCCGTAATTTTAAATCTGCCCTTTTCCCCACTGTAGTGCAATCTCTGAGTCAGTATATTTAGGTGGGGGGGGGGGGCACAGCCCCCCACTTCATAGTGTTTGTTATATTGTGTCGTTTGTATTTGGCCTACCAATTTCTTTTCCTTGGAAAGAAATCGATGATGTGGCCGTTCGCTGAAGTGGACGTTTGACACATATGTGTCGATGAAACGGTTATCATCATTCTGTAAGTTTGAGGATATAATATAGACCCATTACCTACAGCCTCTGAAAACATGATCAGGGATTTCCATGCAGCTGGCAAGCATCCTAGCTGGTGGGGGTGTTTTGCCAGACACATCTCAGTAAGTGTACCCAAGTGCCCAACATAAACAGCAACAAATCATGCCACTGGACTACTTGACCTTAACAGGTACATCAATGACATCTCTTTTACAGACAAACCCACAACAGAATTTCCCAGCAAATGCTGTAACTGAAATGACAATCTCATCACGATTAATATGAGAAGCAAACTACATCTGCAATGATGAATAGAAAAGGCTGCCCTGGTCTGCAGCCAACTCCCATCTTATAAAATGACACAGTCATCACAAAGCTTTAGTCTATCCTGATCACGGTCCTCTCTTGGCCATTCTTGGAGGGGGGAGGACAGACAGCATCTCTGCACAAAGAAATTAGAGACATAATCTTAACTTTTATGTGTGTATTTACAAGACTCTGGAGAGGCAAATTATGAAGTTCCCTTCTGGGCATCAAAACATGGCACTCTTTCCTGCTGTACAAAATGAGATCACATCTTGGGTCTACTAGACACAAATGATAATGTGCTTTTGTCATTATGTCAGACAGTAGCAACAGCAAGGGATCGGACAACCTCCGACTCCTTGCCACTCAACTTCCACCCAATGACAGTGCCTAAATGACAGCTGTCACAAAGCAAAACTACCTGGATTGAGGGCCACATTATGAGGGTGCATTGTTTTACATTTCATACATCTACCAACACCAGGCTGGCTAAGCCATCCAGGAGGAAAGCCAGAGGGGCAAGACAGCATCTATAATCTGAGTGTGTAGGGAGGTCTCTGAGGGGATCGCCTGTCTCCCTCACACCACTTGAAACAGATAACAAAGGTCCAAATCCTCTGGGGGCAGAAGTGGCAAAGTGACTCCTCCACATACCAATCTGTCAATGGGAAAATAACACTGTAAATAAAGCTGAAAACTTACAATGCCAAACTTTCGGGGGGATCTCAGTATCTGAAGTCTAGTAACATCATTGTGGTACAGACAGTTATAGCACAGAAACTCCCTAGCCTGATACATGAGAAAGTAAGGCAGGGTCTCCTCTGAAGAATTTTCTTAGAGCACAGTACATGATCTGTGGTTGATCAGCCAAAGAGGGGAGCAACCAACATGGGTACAAATAATACTGGCACTGCCCAGACTGGATGGTCAAACAATATGGCTGGTCATCTGGTGATGGATCCTGTGTTTTCCTCAGTATAAAGCAGAAACAGAGTAGAAGCCGCAGGTCACTTAGCCTAATGACAGACCAGACCTTTAACTACACAAAGCACAAAAACACCAGCTGGAGCCAAAGGAAGGAAGGAGTTCAGATGCCAGCACACCTAACAGCAGCAAAGTGCTGGTATTCTGGCACATGGGATGGGGAACCCAATGACTCTAGAAATTTAGCACAACTAAAATAAAAGTAGTGCTCATATAGGATCTGTCTGCAAGCCTCTCACAGAACTGAGAAAGAGGAGATATCAAAGCAGCATGTTGTCAATGTACTTAGAAAATGAACCTGGCCCACTCTGCTAAATATCCGACTGGAGGGATAGAAGAACACTGCAATGGAAGGAAAAGACATGAACATCCTCAAGCTGGGTAAAAGTAGGAAACAAAAAAAAATTCTGAAATTCAATAAAATGCTCTATGACTACAGGGAGTAGAAAGATGGGTGCAGGATCCTCTATTGAAGAAATTGGAACATCTAAACCTGTAGGAAAAGTCATACTGCAAGCAAGCCCCCATCAGGTATAACCCAAACAGGCAAAATAAACTAAAAAAAATATATAAGCAAGAAAGTGCTTAGAATGGCTAATAGCCAGAATTCTACATAGGCCATAAGTTCTACATAAGGCAAAGAATACACCACCTCATAGCACAAAAGAAAAAATGGGTTACCCCAAAGGGCAGAATATCATAAGCACCATAAGTAAAAGGAGAAGGTACCTGCAGAAGTGAAAAAAATGGGATACAATTAACAGAAAGCAAAAAGGTAAATGAAAGTGACAAAACAAGTCACTGAGACATACTCAGCACTTAAGCACACATTAAGGAAAAAGACTCTCCTCAATGAAAAACAATCAATGCAGCCTGGGGCCTCCTGGACCCAACCAAAGGGGATGTGATGACATAGCCTGAGAAAACTTTATTCCCAGCAATATTAGGTTGGCCTAATGGTTAAGGTGTTTGCCTTACAAACACAAGGTGCAGGGTTTGAGTCTCACAAGGGATAATTGGCTAGGCTTAAAATGGTTCACAAGGGCAGTCAGCCTAGTACTAACCTATGAACCCAAGCAAAGCAAGCCTATTTGTCCTTAGCTGATCATTTTTTATTCTCCTACAACAGCATATCAGATGTCAGAGACGGTACTTTACGAATCAGGGTTCCTGCTTTCCAATGATGAAGAAGTTTGTGTGTAACAGAAAGACTGTATTTATGCCTGAGGGAGCAAAGAAAGGGTTATCACCGACAGTATGCATCAAAGTGATGCTAAATGAATTAACTGGAAACTCCACATAATATAAAGAATTATTATTAGGTCACTGGACATAATTCAGATTATCGTGTGCTTTAAAAATGGATATCAAGAAATTCACCTCTCAAACAAATTTCTTGAAATTCATTTATCAAAAACAATTTGGTTATGATCAGACCTGATCATAACTGACTATACTTCCACTGACCTGCAACTGAATAGTGTTATCCACGCCTAGAAAGTGCATATTAGCATGTGGCCTGGTATCCAGCAACAATGAGATACAATGTATCTGTACCAATCAAAGAACATGGGACTCTTGCACCACACAACAGGTCCTCAAAGCCATCAATGGGATGGCTGCTTCATTAAGGAGAAATGACAGGACTGCCATTGAGGTCCCAAATATATACAGATTAGGGACAGAAATTAAAGCCGATGAAAATTCTACCAAAAAAGGTGACAGCCACAGTCTGAATATTTTAGATCACCTTACAAATGCCCATATTTCTACAATGGGCTGCAAACCTTGATGTTCTCCACAGACCTTCTCATGGTTGAGCTTTACAGCAGCCACAGAAATAATTTGTATTTTGCAGTCTCCTTCACTTGGGTCTATGTAAACAAAACTCAGTACAAGGCATATTCAGAGTACTGCAAGTTCTCCTTCATAAAAGACAGAAAAGTGGTGCCAGCTGGCCATTTAAAACAGTGCAATGCAAGCTATCATACAGTTCAGACTTCAATAAACATCTCTAGATTTGACCTACTTGTTTTAATTAACTGGTTTTGTACTCAATTTGCCAAATGCAATAAACTTGCAATCACTGTTTTCTCCATGCAATGTGCATGCGAAGCATCTCATGTTGTGTCCACACACATGCCAGCATAAGACGTTTGTTGTATACATCAATGAAACCTAAGTGACTAAGTGTTTGTGGAGCTTTACATGCGTGTCTTTTAACAACATACTCAAGCAGCTGGCACTACATTAATAAGCGCCAAGTTCTGCAACCACATATGTAAAGTGATCTGCACAAAATACAGGCACTTGTAAAAGTACTCAGTGGTACAGCTACAGTATAACAGTTTGAATAACTTTGGGATAATAATGGGACAATGTTTCAAACCCTACACTGCTGTACTTTGAGTTGCATCCAAGTCCTGAATGTGCCTTCCCCAAATTCCAATCCCAACATTGAAGTTACAATGCTATGATTTCTTTTAAACAAATATCCACGGCAAATAATATTGAATGTTATTAATAAATCAACAGAACTTTTCATCAACTTGTATTTTTTTTTTCATTTCAGTCCCAGTTGGCTAGGTAAGTTTCACAGACTTCTTGGTCGTTTGCTCACAGCAATAAAAAATTAGACAGACCTAACTCACAGCTACTTGCAGTTTCTAGATTCATAAAGTGGCATCAGAAACATCTATTTTCATTGAAAAGTGATGCTGACACAAACATCTTAGTCTAGAAAATTCTGGCATGCATGTTTCCAAATACATCAATAATAATAAAAAAATCCCTATATACAGAGAAAATGTGCTCCCAGCAAACTAGACTGGCACCTGACCCTTACACTTTACCAAGTGCCCTTCTCTATGTGTCTACATGTATATTTCAGGCCCATTCACTTAGTCTGGTATGTTTAAACAACCAGTATTAAATCACAACTGAATTTTATTAAAAGAGTACACTTTCTCATTAACAATGTTTTGTCTGACTTGGTCATTATGACTAAAGTAAGCAGGATAGTGAATTCTGCCATCTGTACTTTATATGTATTATGTCATTTGCTGTTATTTGACACAGTACCCACAATCATGATTTTTAATAACTTTGGCCTAGGTCATGACATAAGACCTTCTGAATCAGATTATTCACGTTAACAATTCATAAATAAATATGACAGTAATCAGTGTTTTTATTTTGTATTTACTGCAGGCAGCCATGTAAGTTTCATGTCTCACACATAAACAAACGGAGTGTGTGTTTATGTGTGTGTGTGTGTGTGTGTGTGTGTGTGTGTGTGTGTGTGTGTGTGTGCACGTGTGCATTTATATACATATGTATATATGTATGCATGCATATATACATATGCATACACACACACACGCACACACTTAGAATAAGCAGTTTATTTATTTTTTTAAGAATACAGAGTTTACTTTGCTTTGGTCTGTTTGTTTTGTAGTGAGTACAAGACAAACACAGCCTACTGACATGTAGAGAATGGGTAACTTCCAGTATCTACAGTGACTCATCATTTTCTGTGGAGGAAGCAACATGCTGAGAATGATGACAGAACAAACAAGCAGCTGATCAGTGTCAACGTGAGGCACAGTCTGCATGAGCGCTTGACTCATTTTTTTCAAAGAGCAACAGGAACACCAGAAACTAAGCCTGCAGCAGAGTTTAGCAACAGCCCAAACAAGTCAAACTGCACTAATTTGCATCAGTCTGGAATAATTACACCAAGGAAGGAATATAATATGAAGCAATGGGATGCAAACTGCACAAAGATCTGAGGCACTGCCTTATACAAAACCCCACAATAAATGAATGTGGCTGTAGAAAAGTTCACAGGTAGGTACTAGGCTATTGACCCTAGGGCCTATACAAGCCTAGCCAAAAAGGTACCCTGGCTTTCTCCACCCAAGAAAATTATTTTCCTGTGCCCCCGTCGAGCAGAGCCACAGAAGTGATCCCCGGGGTGAATTTCCTATTTCCCATCCAATCATCAAGATTTTTCTTGAAGAGTGCTAATGAACGGCTTTGTTTGATATAGATAGTTTGTTCCAGTGTATGGGAAGTCTCTGGGACAGGAATCTATCCCTCCAGCATGTTCTGTTTATTGTGGCGACAAGGTTTAAGTCCCTAGAGCGTGTAGCTCGGAGGGATTGGGATTTCTTTAAGTGGGGGATGTCCAACAGCTCTGAGTTTGACATAGCTTTGTATGTTAGGCAGTGATTGCCTCTAAGTAAGCGATATGTGACAGACTAAAGCTGGAGTTTTTTGAGACATTCTGCATAGGGCATCTGTTTGAGGCCTGTAATCCTCTTTGTGAGATATTTCTGCAGCATTTCCAGTTGTTGTAGATGTCTTGTGAGGTATATACCAAAAGGGGAGTTGTACTCAATAATGGGTCTAATGAGTGCCAAGTAGAGGGAAACAATGACCTCTTTTTTCCTGGATGAGAAACCTTTTGTGATGAGGTGTGCCACGTAGAAGGATTTCCTGACTAATGTGGCGATGTAATTATCAAAGGAGAGACTGCTATCCACTTATGTACCAAGTTCTCTTATCAAACTTTCGGTGTTAAGTGGACTACTGCCTATGTGGTAGTTCATGGATACAGAGTTTTTACCAAAGGGGATGACAATGCACTTTTTGGCATTGAGCTTGAGGCCATGGCTTTGACACCAGGCATCTGTCTCAGTGAGGTCCTTTTGTAGGATGTCCACATCGTTAGGAGTTTTGATTATGGCTCCTAGTTTGCAGTCATCTGTGAACTTCATTAGCCAAAGACCTTGTGTGTTAGCCTGTACTTCAGAGAAGTAGATACCAAACAGGAAAGGACCCAGGACTGAACCCTGTGGTACTCCACTTGTCACTGGTCTGAAGTCGGATTTGGAGTTTGCTACTTTCACAGTGTGGGTTCTGTGAGTGAGCCAGTTGGCAATCCATCTTGTGGCATAGGGATTTATACCTAGTTTAGTGAGTTTATCTATAATTCCAGAGTGGGGGATGGTGTCGAAAGCCTTGGCGAGATCTAGATAGGCTGTGTGAACCACCTTACCCTCGTCTACAGCTTTGGTGACTGCTTCAAAGAAGTCTATCAGGTTTAGGAGACATGATCTGCCTTTTACAAACCTGAAATGGGTGGGGTCCAGGGTTTGGAGATTACCAATGTCTTTGTTTATATGTTCCATGATGATACGTTGCATGGCCTTGCAGACCAAGCTCGTCAGGCTAATGGGCAGTAGTTCCCAGGGTCCATGGTGACTCCCCTTTGTGGAGTGGGATAACTGTCGCTGTGCGCCATTCAGTGGGCACAAAGCCTGAGGTGAGGCGATGACTGAACATGGTACTTGGGTGGGGTGCCAGTTTGTTCTGTAGTTCATGTAGAACGCAGCCTGGGATGTTGTCAGGTCCCATGGATGTTGTGTTCTTGGCTTTGGAGAGTGTGTTTTTTACTTGTGCAGGCGTGATTACAGGAACTTTGCATTCTTCCAGTATAGAGATGGGCCCTTTAGGGGGTGAGAGGGTGATAAAGTTAGCAGTGAATGTATCTGCCAGGATGTTGGCAATATCTGTTGGTTCTGTATATTTAGTGCCATTGTGCTGCAACTCAGAGCAGATCTGAGTGTTGCCATTGACATTCTTGAAATATCTATAGAATGCTTTGTGGTTGTCCTTAGAATCAGTGGAGATTTTGTTTTCTTAACTAGCTTTGGAGGATTTTATGAGGGATCTCAGCTTCTTACTGAGGCTGACCAGGGAGTTCCTCCAATTATGGGAATTTACTCTTTTTTTGCAACAGTTTCTTTCTTTTGTTGTAGAGTTTGTTTATGGCAGGGGACCACCAGATTGGCTTCCTTTTCCTGGAGGATAGCATCTTCGTTCTGTTAGGAATAGCACGATCCATGCACTCATGTAAGCGCTTATAAAGGTGCATTTGTGTAGGATTCAGCAGTTGTACCTCTATTGTCCATCTGCATGGGTGTTGTGAAGTTTGCCACTTCTGTCTTAAGAAGCGTGAAGTTGGCTTTGGAGAAATTTTTTATGATGGTTTCCCTAATGGGGGTGGGGGCGGATGTGGATGTCTAGGGTGATTAGCTTGTGGTCGGATCTGATGAAATAGGAATTGACCTCTGGTGTGGAACACCGGTCACCCATGTTGGTAATGACCAGGTCTAGGATATTGCTGCCCCTGGTGGGAGTGTGAATAAGTTGATCAAAGGCGTTGAAATTTATGAATTCCAGAAAACGTTGAGCAAAAGAGTTGGTACATGTGTAGTTTCCCCAGTTAATGGTGTGGTAGTTGAAATCATCCATCATTAGGGTGTTGGGTTGTACTCTAATATTTTCCAGTGTATTAAGAAATGAGGAGTGGGAATCCTGGGGCATGGTGGGGGATCTGTAGCAAGCTGCAATTTGGATTGCGGTCTTGCCCAGAGTTAGTTGCACTTGGATAATCTCGGATGCATTATGCTGGGCAACTGGCCTGGAGGTGTGGATATCCTTAATGAATATGGACACACCTCCACCTTTAGTGTTTCGATCCAGGTTAGGTGGCCGAAAGGTGTGGTATGAATTATAGCCTGGTAATGCAGGGGTTCTCTCTGGAGTCTTGAAAGACCCTGACAGCTGACTGGCTGTAGGAAAGCATGCACCAAGGTATTTCAGCTTCTGTCAGAGTGGCTCAGCAACTGAGGTCATCAGGAGTTCTGCATCCTATCAGACAAACACTACAGTAGGCTTCTGAAGACCAGAAAAACAAAAGTCTGTATGCCAAGTATGGAAATTAGGTGCATGTGTTTGTGCCACAAGTGTATTGATGTACTGGGATTATGATGATTTTGCAGCTATAGATGACGAGTGCATATACAACTGCTGACTTAACAGAGACAGATGCTGGCAGTAGTCCACTAGGGGATGTGAAGATGAAGGTGAATGAGGAAGGGTATTTTGGCACAATCAAACATCTGTCTGGATCTACAAACGAATTAGGTTTACAGATATGACTTTGAAGACAAATTGGACGCCTAGCCACACACATTTTTAAGTTTTGGAATAGATCAAATTAGCCCGTAACATTTATGCGCTCTGACTTCAGCTCACTAGTTCAGAAACCCAGACTCTGGGTGTTGACTTAACACCATGAGATACACAAGTATAAAAAGAAACTTACCAAATTATTGTTTTCATAAATATTCTCTTTGCTGAGGGAGTTAAAGTCTCTGAAAAAGAAAAAAAAGAAAAATTAATATCTACAGAAAGAATTAAAAGCTCCTGGGTCTCAAAAAAATAACTATTATTGGAAATAAAAGATACTGCTATATCCTAATTTAAATAACAGCAGAAGTAAAATATTTTGGTATATCCCAACTTAGTGTTACTCAGATCAGTTTGCATCACTAAAAAAAAAAAGCAAAGCACTCTTCACAACGTGAACCATTTATTCCAAGTAGCAAAGCATTCAGACATCAAGTCCTTCTTCAGTGTTTCAGCAAGTTAAAAAACAAGCATCCATTTAAATGCTAAAAATGAAGCATGTGACACAGCCCATCCTATCACACAAACACATTAATTAAAAAAGAAAATACATTAAAGATAAATAAAAACTATACAGAAATAATAGTAATTTAAAAAAGGAAACCATAATTCAAAACTCTTAGATACATAGCAAAATGTTCTACTTAATAATTTGTTTAGATTTTAAAATAGGTTTAAGGGTTACCTGTTTATTTAAACCTGGATATGCATCAGCTTGTAAGCGAACTATCCATTCATATTCCTTTGTGTCAAGTTTGTTAATAATATCACCACATTTAATACTTGGATATAAAGACTCAATGACCCTAAAAATACACTGATGTGAAATGGCCTGTTCCTGTACATGCTTTGCTAAAGAATTAGTCTCTATACCCCTACGTTATGTCTGATTTGTGTTTTATTATCCTATCATGTAATCTTCTTGGTGATTTCCCTACATAAAAGCCTAAGCATAATGTGCAGGTAGCCAGGTATACAACAAATGATGTGTTACAAGTGGCAGTACAGGTAAATATCAATTTTCTCCTATTGACGGGGTGCACAAACTCATTAGAATGACATATATTTGAACAAGGACAATTATAGTATGGTTTAGTGCCTTTAGTACTGTAATTAACACAACCTTTTTTTATTTAAGGAGAAGTCCTTATAGCACAAGCATTGCTTTAAATTTTCACAATTCTTATATGTAAATAGGGGTTTTTTTTAGGCAGCCATTTTCGTGGCCAGGTATAGCTTTCAATGTATCCCAATTATCCCTAATATTTTTTTCAAAAGACTCACTTGCTCTACTATATGTCATTAAATATCTAAGGGGTTGTACATCACTCCTTTGTTGTTGTACATCACTAAAATTAATGTTATTTGAGAAAAATGGTTTAGCCTGTCCATTACTCAGTTTCATTATATCCTCTCTAACTATATTTAATTAACTGATGTCATGACCCCTTTCTAAACACTCACTGGTCATTTGCTTCATTTTTAGCATTTAAATGGATGCTTGTTTTTTAACTTGCTGAAACACTGAAGAAGGACTTGATGTCTAAAAGCTTTGTTACTTGGAATAAACGGTTCACGTTGTGAAGAGTGCTTTGCTGTTTTGTACTTGCTTGTTTTTGCTACACTTCACCAACCTGCACATCTTTGATATTTTGGTAGTTTACAACACTGCCAGTTTTAACATTAATTATTTAAATCTGATTTTGAATTGAAATAATAATGTTGTACTTTCTCTTACAAAATGAGCATTTTTTTTTAAATTTGATCAGATGTTGGGTGTGAGCAGGGATGAAGTACTGTTGCAAAACATTACAGAAAGCAGCACGGCTGATACTAAATATATGAGAAGGAAGAAGTCTTTTCACTGGCCTGAAATTAGGAAATTCCATCATCTCTCTGTCAGATTTGGCCAGCACAAATTCCTAAACACGAACATGCTGCTCTGGTTGGACTGCATCAACAGCCATCGTCTCACTAAAGAGCATGTTGTACAGTTTCTGTGCTTTTAGGTACTCTCTGTATTTCACTTAGTAAGTCATCAAAAAAAAAAGCTATTAGCCCCTCTCATATTAAAGTTGCCTTGTTTTCTGCACTCCCCACAACTATTAGGCTTACAGGGCTGGCCGTAAGACTGGGCAGCCAAAAATAATCTCATGTAATATTTCCTATAGAGTTCTCTCTAGTTTACAGTTCTCGCAGTCTTCAACTCTTTCTAACTTTCTCCTTCCCCAGCACATTCTCTGTTACTGTTCTGGCACCCAATCAAGAACAACTCTTTGTCTTGGCTTGTTTTTTTCTAGTAAAATCAGGATATTTAAACTTTATTTCTGTCAACATATCCACTACCAAACACCAAGGCAGTACCCCCTATAAGTACGTATATATGTGCTCTTTTTCCACCAAAAAGTAGTATGTTGAACATGGACTCCAACTGGAAGTAGTCCAATGCAGTTGCAGGCAGCACATTTTCCTTACAGTAGTTAAAAGAGACACAATTCCCTCAGATTTGCCCTGTACCTATTCTTATCATAGTCAATCCTTCTTTATTTAACAATTTCCAATAGGAAAATTATAAATAACTGCAGAATGTTTAGAAAGGGGCAATGCTGGGCTATGCTCCTTTGAAATGAATGGAGTTGATACTTTGCATCCTATATTATTAAAGGACAACTAGATTATTTTTACTAAATGCTCAACTTCTCCATGCTTTTTCTCCCTATTTACTGTCCCTGCTATGAATAAAGAACAACACAGTATTTAAATGTTTTAAAATTGATTGTTTCTCTCCACTAGAACAGTACCTTACTGTACTGTGGTAGTTGCATTTTCAAAAAACTTTTATCCCACCCTAGAAAAGCTTGCTACAGTCTCCAATTATTTGATGTCATCAAGGCCAATGAAAACAGGTAGTTTTCTGGCCAGTTCCCTCCCCATACTGACATCTCCACGACCGTCCTAAAAACCCACCCATGCTACGATATCACATCTCCCTGCTCCTTCCCCTATCCATATAGAAAGTAAAGTCTAGAACAAGGAAACAGTACATGAGTCAAGTCTGCTGCTGTGATCTGTCAATCACAGCAGGTAAACAGTTCAAATTAAGGGGGATGGGAGATGAGTCAATGTAGCACAATTCAGGCTTTACAAAAGACTGCAATTTAGCCATTCTAAAAAGAAGCAACAGTAAAAAGCACTTTGAAAGTCTTTCTGTGGCATTTGCACTGTTTGTGTTTTAAGTAGTCATTGAATAGCATGAAATGTTACTTAAAACTAACTGACTGAAAGACAGCAGTATATTTATGTAAAATCAATGCAGTGACAGGAGCTTTAGGAAGAAAAAGGCCTGCATGATGCAATTGTTTACAGACAAGTACTGCATTGTGGGATACCTAGAGGCAGACCAACAATCAAAATTACTTCAAGATGCCAGACCTCATGTGGTCAGATTCAGAAGTTACGTATAAAAAAATGTTTAACCTGTAAATAATCCCAGAGTGGTGTTAAAATGTAGGAAATACCAAACCATGATGAAATGAACATTTTTTTGAGTCTGTGGGTGTAGTTTACCTTGAATATGGCAAGGTTGCTACTCTGCTTGGTAAGTAGGGAAAGTTTGTTCCAGAACTGTAGGATGTGAATCTACCATGCCAGCATATCTTACTTATCTGTTGATGACGGTTTAGTTCCTTTAACTGGATATTTTTGGAACCACTTTTTAAGTGAAGAAATAAGAGGTCAAAGAGGGTAATATCTTTCAAGGATCAAAAGGCTCGACACAGATTCACAATAAGAATAGGAGGTTGTGTACACAGCGAAGGCTGCCTGTACTGATAAGGAAGATCTTTAATGCTACTGATTTTTTTTAGCTATGAATCTCTGGGGTGTCCCAAGTTGAGTGATACATTTAGACAGATATGTATGCCAAAAGAGGGCACTACATTCAATAATGGGTCTGATGAAATACAAATAAAGAGGAGTTAGAATGACACTGGATCTAGTGGAGACGCCTTTAGAAATTATATGTGCCAGACAGAAGGCTTTCCAAACTACTACTGTGGAGACACAATGGTCACATGATAAGGTATTATAAACAACAGCATTCGGGATCCCTTACAATAGTATCTGATTGGCGTGTCACCTATATACGATATGTGAAAATGTTTTGTTTGCAAAAATGTAATATACTGCATTTTTCACAATCTATTTCAAACATAGTCTAACCCATGCTGGAGCAGTTGTGAATCAGCAAAAGAACAAATAACAACACCCAATTATCTGCAAACTTACATAACCACAGACCAATAGTGCTGACCTGCAGGTCTGAGACATATATGCCAGACAGGAGAGACTCCAACACTGAGCCATGTAGCGTATGCCACACCCCTGACTATATACGTTTTATCGGACAATCAGTTAGCTATCCATCACACACACATAAGGATTTGTATTCAGTTACTGGTTAGTAAGTAGCATGAAAGTGTAGCAAGTCAAATAATAAAGTTCAAGGCAGTATACTAGGTGCCTCACATTTTCTACTTTTCTTTAAAATAAAGGCAGATTTTTTCCCCATATTTATCAAACAAATATCAATGACTTTAAAACAAAAGATACCAGCAGAGTGTCGGGAGCCAAAATGTTGCTCACGATAAAATTATGTACAACATATTTAGCACATATATCCTACAACTGTTCTTCATATGGGCAACAAAAACATTCAAAATTTTAAACAAATAAGAAAACATTTAAAGAAGATATTTCTGGGCTGTATAAAGGCAATATCGGGCTCCTAGCAAGATAATTTGTTTTTTCATTCAAAGCAATCTTTTTATTTTTTTAACATTCAAAGTAATTAAGAAAGCATATCACATTTTGCTTATTATTTTTCCAGAAATATACATTTACAACGGTAAAATAAATACCTACATACATACATGCTCTTGAAAAAAAAAAAATTCAGTATATTAAATGCTTAGGGCTCAGAGGTATGGTGTTCATTCCAGGTACTGAGCCATCAGAAGGAAATGCCTGTACATTTCATTTGTGGCTTTCCCACAGATTCTGTTGTGCAACTTTAGAAGTAAGTTAAGTTTACTTGTGGTTTGACTTTAAATTACTTACTAAACTAAGACTGTCAATAACTTGATGGTTTAAAATTTTAATTTCTTGTTTATAGCTGCTGGCTTAAACACAG